>NW_026778012.1:0-57252 GCF_028023285.1 Balaenoptera ricei
TCCTAACCCTAACCCCTACCCTAACCCTAACACGTACCCTAATCCTAACCCGTACCCTAAACCGAGCCCTAACCCTAACACTAACCCTAACCCTAACCCTAACCCATACCCTACGCCGTACCCGAACCCCTCCCCGAACCCCTACCCTAAGCCGTACCCTAACCCTAACCCTAAGCCTAACCCTAACCCTAGGCTACCCTTGACTGCTTCTGCCTCCAATAGATTTCCTAAGCACTAGTGTTTGAAGGAACAGCTTAAAAAGAGAATCCTAATGTGATTTCTTTATAATGTATGTCTTCCTTATCTTATCCTAGTGTCTAAACTCTTCTCCATGGCTGGACCCGCAAATAATATTCCTTTACGTGCTAAGGGGTATCTAGAGAGTGGGATAGGTTTAATAACTACCCTAACCCTAATGCGTAACCTAACCCTAACCCCTACCCTAACCCTAAAACGTACCCTAATCCTAACCCGTACCCTAAACCGAGCCCTAACCCTAACACTAACCCTAACCCTAACCCTAACCCATACCCTACGCCGTACCCGAACCCCTCCCCGAACCGTACCCTAAGCCGTACCCTAAGCCTAACCCTAAGCCTAACCCTAACCCTAGGCTACCCTTGACTGCTTCTGCCTCCAATAGATTTCCTAAGCACTAGTGTTTGAAGGAACAGCTTAAAAAGAGAATCCTAATGTGATTTCTTTATAATGGGTGTGTTCCTTATCTTATCCTAGTGTCTAAACTCTTCTCCGTGGCTGGACCCCCAAATAATATTCCTTTACGTGCTAAGGGGTATCTAGAGAGTGGGATAGGTTTAATAACTACCCTAACCCTAACGCGTACCCTAACCCTAACGCGTACCCTAACCCTAACACCTACCCTAACCCTAACACGTACCCTAATCCTAACCCGTACCCTAAACCGAGCCCTAACCCTAACACTAACCCTAACCCTAACCCTAACCCATACCCTACGCCGTACCCGAACCCCTCCCCGAACCCGTACCCTAAGCCGTACCCTATGCCTAACCCTAAGCCTAACCCTAACCCTAGGCTACCCTTGACTGCTTCTGCCTCCAATAGATTTCCTAAGCACTAGTGTTTGAAGGAACAGCTTAAAAGAGAATCCTAATGTGATTTCTTTATAATGGGTGTGTTCCTTATCTTATCCTAGTGTCTAAACTCTTCTCCATGGCTGGACCCCCAAATAATATTCCTTTACGTGCTAAGGGGTATCTAGAGAGTGGGATAGGTTTAATAACTACCCTAACCCTAACGCGTACCCTAACCCTAAACCGTACCCTAACCCTAACACGTATCCTAATCCTAACCCGTACCCTAAACCGAGCCCTAACCCTAACCCTAACCCATACCCTACGCCGTACCCGAACCCCTCCCCGAAACCGTACCCTAAGCCGTACCCTAACCCTAACCCTAAGCCTAACCCTAACCCTAGGCTACCCTTGACTGCTTCTGCCTCCAATAGATTTCCTAAGCACTAGTGTTTGAAGGAACAGCTTAAAAAGAGAATCCTAATGTGATTTCTTTATAATGGGTGTGTTCCTTATCTTATCCTAGTGTCTAAACTCTTCTCCATGGCTGGACCCCCAAATAATATTCCTTTACGTGCTAAGGGGTATCTAGAGAGTGGGATAGGTTTAATAACTACCCTAACCCTAACGCGTACCCTAACCCTAACCCCTACCCTAACCCTAACACGTACCCTAATCCTAACCCGTACCCTAAACCGAGCCCTAACCCTAACACTAACCCTAACCCTAACCCATACCCTACGCCGTACCCGAACCCCTCCCCGAACCCGTAACCTAAGCCGTACCCTAAGCCTAACCCTAAGCCTAACCCTAACCCTAGGCTACCGTTGACTGCTTCTGCCTCCAATAGATTTCCTAAGCACTAGTGTTTGAAGGAACAGCTTAAAAAGAGAATCCTAATGTGATTTCTTTATAATGGGTGTGTTCCTTATCTTATCCTAGTGTCTAAACTCTTCTCCGTGGCTGGACCCCCAAATAATATTCCTTTACGTGCTAAGGGGTATCTAGAGAGTGGGATAGGTTTAATAACTACCCTAACCCTAACGCGTACCCTAACCCTAACACCTACCCTAACCCTAACACGTACCCTAATCCTAACCCGTACCCTAAACCGAGCCCTAACCCTAACACTAACCCTAACCCTAACCCTAACCCATACCCTACGCCGTACCCGAACCCCTCCCCGAACCCGTACCCTAAGCCGTACCCTATGCCTAACCCTAAGCCTAACCCTAACCCTAGGCTACCCTTGACTGCTTCTGCCTCCAATAGATTTCCTAAGCACTAGTGTTTGAAGGAACAGCTTAAAAAGAGAATCCTAATGTGATTTCTTTATAATGGGTGTGTTCCTTATCTTATCCTAGTGTCTAAACTCTTCTCCGTGGCTGGACCCCCAAATAATATTCCTTTACGTGCTAAGGGGTATCTAGAGAGTGGGATAGGTTTAATAACTACCCTAACCCTAACGCGTACCCTAACCCTAACACCTACCCTAACCCTAACACGTACCCTAATCCTAACCCGTACCCTAAACCGAGCCCTAACCCTAACACTAACCCTAACCCTAACCCTAACCCATACCCTACGCCGTACCCGAACCCCTCCCCGAACCCGTACCCTAAGCCGTACCCTATGCCTAACCCTAAGCCTAACCCTAACCCTAGGCTACCCTTGACTGCTTCTGCCTCCAATAGATTTCCTAAGCACTAGTGTTTGAAGGAACAGCTTAAAAAGAGAATCCTAATGTGATTTCTTTATAATGGGTGTGTTCCTTATCTTATCCTAGTGTCTAAACTCTTCTCCATGGCTGGACCCCCAAATAATATTCCTTTACGTGCTAAGGGGTATCTAGAGAGTGGGATAGGTTTAATAACTACCCTAACCCTAACGCGTACCCTAACCCTAAACCGTACCCTAACCCTAACACGTATCCTAATCCTAACCCGTACCCTAAACCGAGCCCTAACCCTAACCCTAACCCATACCCTACGCCGTACCCGAACCCCTCCCCGAAACCGTACCCTAAGCCGTACCCTAAACCTAACCCTAAGCCTAACCCTAACCCTAGGCTACCCTTGACTGCTTCTGCCTCCAATAGATTTCCTAAGCACTAGTGTTTGAAGGAACAGCTTAAAAAGAGAATCCTAATGTGATTTCTTTATAATGGGTGTGTTCCTTATCTTATCCTAGTGTCTAAACTCTTCTCCATGGCTGGACCCCCAAATAATATTCCTTTACGTGCTAAGGGGTATCTAGAGAGTGGGATAGGTTTAATAACTACCCTAACCCTAACGCGTACCCTAACCCTAACCCCTACCCTAACCCTAACACGTACCCTAATCCTAACCCGTACCCTAAACCGAGCCCTAACCCTAACACTAACCCTAACCCTAACCCATACCCTACGCCGTACCCGAACCCCTCCCCAAACCCGTACCCTAAGCCGTACCCTAAGCCTAACCCTAAGCCTAACCCTAACCCTAGGCTACCCTTGACTGCTTCTGCCTCCAATAGATTTCCTAAGCACTAGTGTTTTAAGGAACAGCTTAAAGAGAGAATCCTAATGTGATTTCTTTATAATGGGTGTGTTCCTTATCTTATCCTAGTGTCTAAACTCTTCTCCATGGCTGGACCCCCAAATAATATTCCTTTACGTGCTAAGGGGTATCTAGAGAGTGGGATAGGTTTAATAACTACCCTAACCCTAACGCGTACCCTAACCCTAACCCCTACCCTAACCCTAACACGTACCCTAATCCTAACCCGTACCCTAAACCGAGCCCTAACCCTAACACTAACCCTAACCCTAACCCTAAACCATACCCTACGCCGTACCCGAACCCCTCCCCGAACCGTACCCTAAGCCGTACCCTAACCCTAACCCTAAGCCGTACCCTAACCCTAGGCTACCCTTGACTGCTTCTGCCTCCAATAGATTTCCTAAGCACTAGTGTTTGAAGGAACAGCTTAAAAAGAGAATCCTAATGTGATTTCTTTATAATGGGTGTGTTCCTTATCTTATCCTAGTGTCTAAACTCTTCTCCATGGCTGGACTCCCAAATAATATTCCTTTACGTGCTAAGGGGTATCTAGAGAGTGGGATAGGTTTAATAACTACCCTAACCCTAACGCGTACACTAACCCTAACCCCTACCCTAACCCTAAAACGTACCCTAATCCTAACCCGTACCCTAAACCGAGCCCTAACCCTAACACTAACCCTAACCCTAACCCTAACCCATACCCTACGCCGTACCCGAACCCCTGCCCGAACCCCTACCCTAAGCCGTACCCTAACCCTAACCCTAACCCTAGGCTACCCTTGACTGCTTCTGCCTCCAATAGATTTCCTAAGCACTAGTGTTTGAAGGAACAGCTTAAAAAGAGAATCCTAATGTGATTTCTTTATAATGTATGTCTTCCTTATCTTATCCTAGTGTCTAAACTCTTCTCCATGGCTGGACCCGCAAATAATATTCCTTTACGTGCTAAGGGGTATCTAGAGAGTGGGATAGGTTTAATAACTACCCTAACCCTAATGCGTACCCTAACCCTAACCCCTACCCTAACCCTAAAACGTACCCTAATCCTAACCCGTACCCTAAACCGAGCCCTAACCCTAACACTAACCCTAACCCTAACCCTAACCCATACCCTACGCCGTACCCGAACCCCTCCCCGAACCGTACCCTAAGCCGTACCCTAAGCCTAACCCTAAGCCTAACCCTAACCCTAGGCTACCCTTGACTGCTTCTGCCTCCAATAGATTTCCTAAGCACTAGTGTTTGAAGGAACAGCTTAAAAAGAGAATCCTAATGTGATTTCTTTATAATGGGTGTGTTCCTTATCTTATCCTAGTGTCTAAACTCTTCTCCGTGGCTGGACCCCCAAATAATATTCCTTTACGTGCTAAGGGGTATCTAGAGAGTGGGATAGGTTTAATAACTACCCTAACCCTAACGCGTACCCTAACCCTAACACCTACCCTAACCCTAACACGTACCCTAATCCTAACCCGTACCCTAAACCGAGCCCTAACCCTAACCCTAACCATACCCTACGCCGTACCCGAACCCCTCCCCGAAACCGTACCCTAAGCCGTACCCTAACCCTAACCCTAAGCCTAACCCTAACCCTAGGCTACCCTTGACTGCTTCTGCCTCCAATAGATTTCCTAAGCACTAGTGTTTGAAGGAACAGCTTAAAAAGAGAATCCTAATGTGATTTCTTTATAATGGGTGTGTTCCTTATCTTATCCTAGTGTCTAAACTCTTCTCCATGGCTGGACCCCCAAATAATATTCCTTTACGTGCTAAGGGGTATCTAGAGAGTGGGATAGGTTTAATAACTACCCTAACCCTAACGCGTACCCTAACCCTAACCCCTACCCTAACCCTAACACGTACCCTAATCCTAACCCGTACCCTAAACCGAGCCCTAACCCTAACACTAACCCTAACCCTAACCCATACCCTACGCCGTACCCGAACCCCTCCCCGAACCCGTACCCTAAGCCGTACCCTAAGCCTAACCCTAAGCCTAACCCTAACCCTAGGCTACCGTTGACTGCTTCTGCCTCCAATAGATTTCCTAAGCACTAGTGTTTGAAGGAACAGCTTAAAAAGAGAATCCTAATGTGATTTCTTTATAATGGGTGTGTTCCTTATCTTATCCTAGTGTCTAAACTCTTCTCCATGGCTGGACCCCAAATAATATTCCTTTACGTGCTAAGGGGTATCTAGAGAGTGGGATAGGTTTAATAACTACCCTAACCCTAACGCGTACCCTAACCCTAACACCTACCCTAACCCTAACACGTACCCTAATCCTAACCCGTACCCTAAACCGAGCCCTAACCCTAACACTAACCCTAACCCTAACCCTAACCCATACCCTACGCCGTACCCGAACCCCTCCCCGAACCCGTACCCTAAGCCGTACCCTATGCCTAACCCTAAGCCTAACCCTAACCCTAGGCTACCCTTGACTGCTTCTGCCTCCAATAGATTTCCTAAGCACTAGTGTTTGAAGGAACAGCTTAAAAAGAGAATCCTAATGTGATTTCTTTATAATGGGTGTGTTCCTTATCTTATCCTAGTGTCTAAACTCTTCTCCGTGGCTGGACCCCCAAATAATATTCCTTTACGTGCTAAGGGGTATCTAGAGAGTGGGATAGGTTTAATAACTACCCTAACCCTAACGCGTACCCTAACCCTAACACCTACCCTAACCCTAACACGTACCCTAATCCTAACCCGTACCCTAAACCGAGCCCTAACCCTAACACTAACCCTAACCCTAACCCTAACCCATACCCTACGCCGTACCCGAACCCCTCCCCGAACCCATACCCTAAGCCGTACCCTATGCCTAACCCTAAGCCTAACCCTAACCCTAGGCTACCCTTGACTGCTTCTGCCTCCAATAGATTTCCTAAGCACTAGTGTTTGAAGGAACAGCTTAAAAAGAGAATCCTAATGTGATTTCTTTATAATGGGTGTGTTCCTTATCTTATCCTAGTGTCTAAACTCTTCTCCATGGCTGGACCCCCAAATAATATTCCTTTACGTGCTAAGGGGTATCTAGAGAGTGGGATAGGTTTAATAACTACCCTAACCCTAACGCGTACCCTAACCCTAAACCGTACCCTAACCCTAACACGTATCCTAATCCTAACCCGTACCCTAAACCGAGCCCTAACCCTAACCCTAACCCATACCCTACGCCGTACCCGAACCCCTCCCCGAAACCGTACCCTAAGCCGTACCCAACCCTAACCCTAAGCCTAACCCTAACCCTAGGCTACCCTTGACTGCTTCTGCCTCCAATAGATTTCCTAAGCACTAGTGTTTGAAGGAACAGCTTAAAAAGAGAATCCTAATGTGATTTCTTTATAATGTATGTCTTCCTTATCTTATCCTAGTGTCTAAACTCTTCTCCATGGCTGGACCCGCAAATAATATTCCTTTACGTGCTAAGGGGTATCTAGAGAGTGGGATAGGTTTAATAACTACCCTAACCCTAATGCGTACCCTAACCCTAACCCCTACCCTAACCCTAAAACGTACCCTAATCCTAACCCGTACCCTAAACCGAGCCCTAACCCTAACACTAACCCTAACCCTAACCCTAACCCATACCCTACGCCGTACCCGAACCCCTCCCCGAACCGTACCCTAAGCCGTACCCTAAGCCTAACCCTAAGCCTAACCCTAACCCTAGGCTACCCTTGACTGCTTCTGCCTCCAATAGATTTCCTAAGCACTAGTGTTTGAAGGAACAGCTTAAAAAGAGAATCCTAATGTGATTTCTTTATAATGGGTGTGTTCCTTATCTTATCCTAGTGTCTAAACTCTTCTCCGTGGCTGGACCCCCAAATAATATTCCTTTACGTGCTAAGGGGTATCTAGAGAGTGGGATAGGTTTAATAACTACCCTAACCCTAACGCGTACCCTAACCCTAACACCTACCCTAACCCTAACACGTACCCTAATCCTAACCCGTACACTAAACCGAGCCCTAACCCTAACACTAACCCTAACCCTAACCCTAACCCATACCCTACGCCGTACCCGAACCCCTCCCCGAACCCGTACCCTAAGCCGTACCCTATGCCTAACCCTAAGCCTAACCCTAACCCTAGGCTACCCTTGACTGCTTCTGCCTCCAATAGATTTCCTAAGCACTAGTGTTTGAAGGAACAGCTTAAAAAGAGAATCCTAATGTGATTTCTTTATAATGGGTGTGTTCCTTATCTTATCCTAGTGTCTAAACTCTTCTCCATGGCTGGACCCCCAAATAATATTCCTTTACGTGCTAAGGGGTATCTAGAGAGTGGGATAGGTTTAATAACTACCCTAACCCTAACGCGTACCCTAACCCTAAACCGTACCCTAACCCTAACACGTATCCTAATCCTAACCCGTACCCTAAACCGAGCCCTAACCCTAACCCTAACCCATACCCTACGCCGTACCCGAACCCCTCCCCGAAACCGTACCCTAAGCCGTACCCTAACCCTAACCCTAAGCCTAACCCTAACCCTAGGCTACCCTTGACTGCTTCTGCCTCCAATAGATTTCCTAAGCACTAGTGTTTGAAGGAACAGCTTAAAAAGAGAATCCTAATGTGATTTCTTTATAATGGGTGTGTTCCTTATCTTATCCTAGTGTCTAAACTCTTCTCCATGGCTGGACCCCCAAATAATATTCCTTTACGTGCTAAGGGGTATCTAGAGAGTGGGATAGGTTTAATAACTACCCTAACCCTAACGCGTACCCTAACCCTAACCCCTACCCTAACCCTAACACGTACCCTAATCCTAACCCGTACCCTAAACCGAGCCCTAACCCTAACACTAACCCTAACCCTAACCCATACCCTACGCCGTACCCGAACCCCTCCCCGAACCCGTACCCTAAGCCGTACCCTAAGCCTAACCCTAAGCCTAACCCTAACCCTAGGCTACCGTTGACTGCTTCTGCCTCCAATAGATTTCCTAAGCACTAGTGTTTGAAGGAACAGCTTAAAAAGAGAATCCTAATGTGATTTCTTTATAATGGGTGTGTTCCTTATCTTATCCTAGTGTCTAAACTCTTCTCCATGGCTGGACCCCCAAATAATATTCCTTTACGTGCTAAGGGGTATCTAGAGAGTGGGATAGGTTTAATAACTACCCTAACCCTAACGCGTACCCTAACCCTAACACCTACCCTAACCCTAACACGTACCCTAATCCTAACCCGTACCCTAAACCGAGCCCTAACCCTAACACTAACCCTAACCCTAACCCTAACCATACCCTACGCCGTACCCGAACCCCTCCCCGAACCCGTACCCTAAGCCGTACCCTATGCCTAACCCTAAGCCTAACCCTAACCCTAGGCTACCCTTGACTGCTTCTGCCTCCAATAGATTTCCTAAGCACTAGTGTTTGAAGGAACAGCTTAAAAAGAGAATCCTAATGTGATTTCTTTATAATGGGTGTGTTCCTTATCTTATCCTAGTGTCTAAACTCTTCTCCGTGGCTGGACCCCCAAATAATATTCCTTTACGTGCTAAGGGGTATCTAGAGAGTGGGATAGGTTTAATAACTACCCTAACCCTAACGCGTACCCTAACCCTAACACCTACCCTAACCCTAACACGTACCCTAATCCTAACCCGTACCCTAAACCGAGCCCTAACCCTAACACTAACCCTAACCCTAACCCTAACCCATACCCTACGCCGTACCCGAACCCCTCCCCGAACCCGTACCCTAAGCCGTACCCTATGCCTAACCCTAAGCCTAACCCTAACCCTAGGCTACCCTTGACTGCTTCTGCCTCCAATAGATTTCCTAAGCACTAGTGTTTGAAGGAACAGCTTAAAAAGAGAATCCTAATGTGATTTCTTTATAATGGGTGTGTTCCTTATCTTATCCTAGTGTCTAAACTCTTCTCCATGGCTGGACCTCCAAATAATATTCCTTTACGTGCTAAGGGGTATCTAGAGAGTGGGATAGGTTTAATAACTACCCTAACCCTAACGCGTACCCTAACCCTAAACCGTACCCTAACCCTAACACGTATCCTAATCCTAACCCGTACCCTAAACCGAGCCCTAACCCTAACCCTAACCCATACCCTACGCCGTACCCGAACCCCTCCCCGAAACCGTACCCTAAGCCGTACCCTAACCCTAACCCTAAGCCTAACCCTAACCCTAGGCTACCCTTGACTGCTTCTGCCTCCAATAGATTTCCTAAGCACTAGTGTTTGAAGGAACAGCTTAAAAAGAGAATCCTAATGTGATTTCTTTATAATGGGTGTGTTCCTTATCTTTTCCTAGTGTCTAAACTCTTCTCCATGGCTGGACCCCCAAATAATATTCCTTTACGTGCTTAGGGGTATCTAGAGAGTGGGATAAGTTTAATAACTACCCTAACCCTAACACGTACCCTAACCCTAACCCCTACCCTAACCCTAACACGTACCCTAATCCTAACCCGTACCCTGAACCGAGCCCTAACCCTAACACTAACCCTAACCCTAACCCTAACCCATACCCTACGCCGTACACGAACCCCTCCCCGAACCCGTACCCTAAGCCGTACCCTAAGCCTAACCCTAAGCCTAACCCTAACCCTAGGCTACCCTTGACTGCTTCTGCCTCCAATAGATTTCCTAAGCACTAGTGTTTGAAGGAACAGCTTAAAAAGAGAATCCTAATGTGATTTCTTTATAATGGGTGTGTTCCTTATCTTATCCTAGTGTCTAAACTCTTCTCCATGGCTGGACCCCCAAATAATATTCCTTTACGTGCTAAGGGGTATCTAGAGAGTGGGATAGGTTTAATAACTACCCTAACCCTAACGCGTACCCTAACCCTAACCCCTACCCTAACCCTAACCCGTACCCTAATCCTAACCCGTACCCTAAACCGAGCCCTAACCCTAACACTAACCCTAACCCTAACCCTAACCCATACCCTACGCCGTACCCGAACCCCTCCCCGAAACCGTACCCTAAGCCGTACCCTAAGCCTAACCCTAAGCCTAACCCTAACCCTAGGCTACCCTTGACTGCTTCTGCCTCCAATAGATTTCCTAAGCACTAGTGTTTGAAGGAACAGCTTAAAAAGAGAATCCTAATGTGATTTCTTTATAATGGGTGTGTTCCTTATCTTATCCTAGTGTCTAAACTCTTCTCCATGGCTGGACCCCCAAATAATATTCCTTTAAATGCTAAGGGGTATCTAGAGAGTGGGATAGGTTTAATAACTACCCTAACCCTAACGCGTACCCTAACCCTAACCCCTACCCTAACCCTAAAACGTACCCTAATCCTAACCCGTACACTAAACCGAGCCCTAACCCTAACTCAAACCCTAACCCTAACCCTAACCCATACCCTACGCCGTACCCGAACCCCTCCCCGAACCCGTACCCTAAGCCGTACCCTAACCCTAACCCTAAGCCTAACCCTAACCCTAGGCTACCCTTGACTGCTTCTGCCTCCAATAGATTTCCTAAGCACTAGTGTTTGAAGGAACAGCTTAAAAAGAGAATCCTAATGTGATTTCTTTATAATGGGTGTGTTCCTTATCTTATCCTAGTGTCTAAACTCTTCTCCATGGCTGGACCCGCAAATAATATTCCTTTACGTGCTAAGGGGTATCTAGAGAGTGGGATAGGTTTAATAACTACCCTAACCCTAACGCGTACCCTAACCCTAACCCCTACCCTAACCCTAACACGTACCCTAATCCTAACCCGTACCCTGAACCGAGCCCTAACCCTAACACTAACCCTAACCCTAACCCTAACCCATACCCTACGCCGTACCCGAACACCTCCCCGAACCCGTACCCTAAGCCGTACCCTAAGCCTAACCCTAAGCCTAACCCTAACCCTATGCTACCCTTGACTGCTTCTGCCTCCAATAGATTTCCTAAGCACTAGTGTTTTAAGGAACGGCTTAAAAACAGAATCCTAATGTGATTTCTTTATAATGGGTGTGTTCCTTATCTTATCCTAGTGTCTAAACTCTTCTCCATGGCTGGACCCCCAAATAATATTCCTTTACGTGCTAAGGGGTATCTAGAGAGTGGGATAGGTTTAATAACTACCCTAACCCTAACACGTACCCTAACCCTAACCCCTACCCTAACCCTAACACGTACCCTAATCCTAACCCGTACCCTAAACCGAGCCCTAACCCTAACACGAACCCTAACCCTAACCCTAACACATACCCTATGCCGTACCCGAACCCCTCCCCGAACCCGTACCCTAAGCCGTACCCTAAGCCTAACCCTAAGCCTAACCCTAACCCTAGGCTACCCTTGACTGCTTCTGCCTCCAATAGATTTCCTAAGCACTAGTGTTTTAAGGAACGGCTTAAAAACAGAATCCTAATGTGATTTCTTTATAATGGGTGTGTTCCTTATCTTATCCTACTGTCTAAACTCTTCTCCATGGCTGGACCCCCAAATAATATTCCTTTACGTGCTAAGGGGTATCTAGAGAGTGGGATAGGTTTAATAACTACCCTAACCCTAACGCGTACCCTAACCCTAACCCCTACCCTAACCCTAACACGTACCCTAATCCTAACCCGTACCCTAAACTGAGCCCTAACCCTAACACTAACCCTAACCCTAACCCTAACCCATACCCTACACCGTACCCGAACCCCTCCCCGAAACCATACCCTAAGCCGTACCCTAAGCCTAACCCTAAGCCTAACCCTAACCCTAGGCTACCCTTGACTGCTTCTGCCTCCAATAGATTTCCTAAGCACTAGTGTTTGAAGGAACAGCTTAAAAAGAGAATCCTAATGTGATTTCTTTATAATGGGTGTGTTCCTTATCTTATCCTAGTGTCTAAACTCTTCTCCATGGCTGGACCCCCAAATAATATTCCTTTACGTGCTAAGGGGTATCTAGAGAGTGGGATAGGTTTAATAACTACCCTAACCCTAACGCGTACCCTAACCCTAACCCCTACCCTAACCCTAATCCGTACCCTAATCCTAACCCGTACCCTAAACCGAGCCCTAACCCTAACACTAACCCTAACCCTAACCCTAACCCATACCCTACGCCGTACCCGAACCCCTCCCCGAACCCGTACCCTAAGCCGTACCCTAAGCCTAACCCTAAGCCTAACCCTAACCCTAGGCTACCCTTGACTGCTTCTGCCTCCAATAGATTTCCTAAGCACTAGTGTTTGAAGGAACAGCTTAAAAAGAGAATCCTAATGTGATTTCTTTATAATGGGTGTGTTCCTTATCTTATCCTAGTGTCTAAACTCTTCTCCATGGCTGGACCCCCAAATAATATTCCTTTACATGCTAAGGGGTATCTAGAGAGTGAGATAGGTTTAATAACTACCCTAACCCTAACGCGTACCCTAACCCTAACCCCTACCCTAACCCTAAAACGTACCCTAATCCTAACCCGTACACAAAACCGAGCCCTAACCCTAACTCAAACCCTAACCCTAACCCTAACCCATACCCTACGCCGTACCCGAACCCCTCCCCGAACCCGTACCCTAAGCCGTACCCTAACCCTAACCCTAAGCCTAACCCTAACCCTAGGCTACCCTTGACTGCTTCTGCCTCCAATAGATTTCCTAAGCACTAGTGTTTGAAGGAACAGCTTAAAAAGAGAATCCTAATGTGATTTCTTTATAATGGGTGTGTTCCTTATCTTATCGTAGTGTCTAAACTCTTCTCCATGGCTGGACCCGCAAATAATATTCCTTTACGTGCTAAGGGGTATCTAGAGAGTGGGATAGGTTTACTAACTACCCTAACCCTAATGCGTACCCTAACCCTAACCCCTACCCTAACCCTAACACGTACCCTAATCCTAACCCGTACACTAAACCGAGCCCTAACCCTAACTCAAACCCTAACCCTAACCCTAACCCATACCCTACGCCGTACCCGAACCCCTCCCCGAACCCCTACCCTAAGCCTAACCCTAACCCTAACCCTAAGCCTAACCCTAACCCTAGGCTACCCTTGACTGCTTCTGCCTCCAATAGATTTCCTAAGCACTAGTGTTTGAAGGAACAACTTAAAAAGAGAATCCTAATGTGATTTCTTTATAATGTATGTGTTCCTTATTTTATCCTAGTGTCTAAACTCTTCTCCATGGCTGGACCCGCAAATAATATTCCTTTACGTGCTAAGGGGTATCTAGAGAGTGGGATAGGTTTAATAACTACCCTAACCCTAACGCGTACCCTAACCCTAACCCCTACCCTAACCCTAACACGTACCCTAATCCTAACCCGTACCCTAAACCGAGCCCTAACCCTAACACTAACCCTAAACCTAACCCTAACCCATACCCTACACCGTACCCGAACCCCTCCCCAAACCCGTACCCTAAGCCGTACCCTAAGCCTAACCCTAAGCCTAACCCTAACCCTAGGCTACCCTTGACTGCTTCTGCCTCCAACAGATTTCCTAAGCACTAATGTTTGAAGGAAAAGCTTAAAAAGAGAATCCTAATGTGATTTCTTTATAATGGGTGTGTTCCTTATCTTATCCTAGTGTCTAAACTCTTCTCCATGGCTGGACCCCCAAATAATATTCCTTTACGTGCTAAGGGGTATCTAGAGAGTGGGATAGGTTTAATAACTACCCTAACCCTAACGCGTACCCTAACCCTAACCCCTACCCTAACCCTAAAACGTACCCTAATCCTAACCCGTACACTAAACCGAGCCCTAACCCTAACTCAAACCCTAACCCTAACCCTAACCCATACCCTACACCGTACCCGAACCCCTCCCCGAACCCGTAGCCTAAGCCGTACCCTAAGCCTAACCCTAAGCCTAACCCTAACCCTAGGCTCCCCTTGACTGCTTCTGCCTCCAATAGATTTCCTAAGCACTAGTGTTTGAAGGAACAGCTTAAAAAGAGAATCCTAATGTGATTTCTTTATAATGGGTGTGTTCCTTATCTTTTCCTAGTGTCTAAACTCTTCTCCATGGCTGGACCCCCAAATAATATTCCTTTACGTGCTTAGGGGTATCTAGAGAGTGGGATAAGTTTAATAACTACCCTAACCCTAACACGTACCCTAACCCTAACCCCTACCCTAACCCTAACACGTACCCTAATCCTAACCCGTACCCTGAACCGAGCCCTAACCCTAACACTAACCCTAACCCTAACCCTAACCCATACCCTACGCCGTACACGAACCCCTCCCCGAACCCGTACCCTAAGCCGTACCCTAAGCCTAACCCTAAGCCTAACCCTAACCCTAGGCTACCCTTGACTGCTTCTGCCTCCAATAGATTTCCTAAGCACTAGTGTTTGAAGGAACAGCTTAAAAAGAGAATCCTAATGTGATTTCTTTATAATGGGTGTGTTCCTTATCTTATCCTAGTGTCTAAACTCTTCTCCATGGCTGGACCCCCAAATAATATTCCTTTACGTGCTAAGGGGTATCTAGAGAGTGGGATAGGTTTAATAACTACCCTAACCCTAACGCGTACCCTAACCCTAACCCCTACCCTAACCCTAACCCGTACCCTAATCCTAACCCGTACCCTAAACCGAGCCCTAACCCTAACACTAACCCTAACCCTAACCCTAACCCATACCCTACGCCGTACCCGAACCCCTCCCCGAAACCGTACCCTAAGCCGTACCCTAAGCCTAACCCTAAGCCTAACCCTAACCCTAGGCTACCCTTGACTGCTTCTGCCTCCAATAGATTTCCTAAGCACTAGTGTTTGAAGGAACAGCTTAAAAAGAGAATCCTAATGTGATTTCTTTATAATGGGTGTGTTCCTTATCTTATCCTAGTGTCTAAACTCTTCTCCATGGCTGGACCCCCAAATAATATTCCTTTAAATGCTAAGGGGTATCTAGAGAGTGGGATAGGTTTAATAACTACCCTAACCCTAACGCGTACCCTAACCCTAACCCCTACCCTAACCCTAAAACGTACCCTAATCCTAACCCGTACACTAAACCGAGCCCTAACCCTAACTCAAACCCTAACCCTAACCCTAACCCATACCCTACGCCGTACCCGAACCCCTCCCCGAACCCGTACCCTAAGCCGTACCCTAACCCTAACCCTAAGCCTAACCCTAACCCTAGGCTACCCTTGACTGCTTCTGCCTCCAATAGATTTCCTAAGCACTAGTGTTTGAAGGAACAGCTTAAAAAGAGAATCCTAATGTGATTTCTTTATAATGGGTGTGTTCCTTATCTTATCCTAGTGTCTAAACTCTTCTCCATGGCTGGACCCGCAAATAATATTCCTTTACGTGCTAAGGGGTATCTAGAGAGTGGGATAGGTTTAATAACTACCCTAACCCTAACGCGTACCCTAACCCTAACCCCTACCCTAACCCTAACACGTACCCTAATCCTAACCCGTACCCTGAACCGAGCCCTAACCCTAACACTAACCCTAACCCTAACCCTAACCCATACCCTACGCCGTACCCGAACACCTCCCCGAACCCGTACCCTAAGCCGTACCCTAAGCCTAACCCTAAGCCTAACCCTAACCCTATGCTACCCTTGACTGCTTCTGCCTCCAATAGATTTCCTAAGCACTAGTGTTTTAAGGAACGGCTTAAAAACAGAATCCTAATGTGATTTCTTTATAATGGGTGTGTTCCTTATCTTATCCTAGTGTCTAAACTCTTCTCCATGGCTGGACCCCCAAATAATATTCCTTTACGTGCTAAGGGGTATCTAGAGAGTGGGATAGGTTTAATAACTACCCTAACCCTAACACGTACCCTAACCCTAACCCCTACCCTAACCCTAACACGTACCCTAATCCTAACCCGTACCCTAAACCGAGCCCTAACCCTAACACGAACCCTAACCCTAACCCTAACACATACCCTATGCCGTACCCGAACCCCTCCCCGAACCCGTACCCTAAGCCGTACCCTAAGCCTAACCCTAAGCCTAACCCTAACCCTAGGCTACCCTTGACTGCTTCTGCCTCCAATAGATTTCCTAAGCACTAGTGTTTTAAGGAACGGCTTAAAAACAGAATCCTAATGTGATTTCTTTATAATGGGTGTGTTCCTTATCTTATCCTACTGTCTAAACTCTTCTCCATGGCTGGACCCCCAAATAATATTCCTTTACGTGCTAAGGGGTATCTAGAGAGTGGGATAGGTTTAATAACTACCCTAACCCTAACGCGTACCCTAACCCTAACCCCTACCCTAACCCTAACACGTACCCTAATCCTAACCCGTACCCTAAACTGAGCCCTAACCCTAACACTAACCCTAACCCTAACCCTAACCCATACCCTACACCGTACCCGAACCCCTCCCCGAAACCATACCCTAAGCCGTACCCTAAGCCTAACCCTAAGCCTAACCCTAACCCTAGGCTACCCTTGACTGCTTCTGCCTCCAATAGATTTCCTAAGCACTAGTGTTTGAAGGAACAGCTTAAAAAGAGAATCCTAATGTGATTTCTTTATAATGGGTGTGTTCCTTATATTATCCTAGTGTCTAAACTCTTCTCCATGGCTGGACCCCCAAATAATATTCCTTTACATGCTAAGGGGTATCTAGAGAGTGGGATAGGTTTAATAACTACCCTAACCCTAACGCGTACCCTAACCCTAACCCCTACCCTAACCCTAATCCGTACCCTAATCCTAACCCGTACCCTAAACCGAGCCCTAACCCTAACACTAACCCTAACCCTAACCCTAACCCATACCCTACGCCGTACCCGAACCCCTCCCCGAACCCGTACCCTAAGCCGTACCCTAAGCCTAACCCTAAGCCTAACCCTAACCCTAGGCTACCCTTGACTGCTTCTGCCTCCAATAGATTTCCTAAGCACTAGTGTTTGAAGGAACAGCTTAAAAAGAGAATCCTAATGTGATTTCTTTATAATGGGTGTGTTCCTTATCTTATCCTAGTGTCTAAACTCTTCTCCATGGCTGGACCCCCAAATAATATTCCTTTACATGCTAAGGGGTATCTAGAGAGTGAGATAGGTTTAATAACTACCCTAACCCTAACGCGTACCCTAACCCTAACCCCTACCCTAACCCTAAAACGTACCCTAATCCTAACCCGTACACAAAACCGAGCCCTAACCCTAACTCAAACCCTAACCCTAACCCTAACCCATACCCTACGCCGTACCCGAACCCCTCCCCGAACCCGTACCCTAAGCCGTACCCTAACCCTAACCCTAAGCCTAACCCTAACCCTAGGCTACCCTTGACTGCTTCTGCCTCCAATAGATTTCCTAAGCACTAGTGTTTGAAGGAACAGCTTAAAAAGAGAATCCTAATGTGATTTCTTTATAATGGGTGTGTTCCTTATCTTATCGTAGTGTCTAAACTCTTCTCCATGGCTGGACCCGCAAATAATATTCCTTTACGTGCTAAGGGGTATCTAGAGAGTGGGATAGGTTTACTAACTACCCTAACCCTAATGCGTACCCTAACCCTAACCCCTACCCTAACCCTAACACGTACCCTAATCCTAACCCGTACACTAAACCGAGCCCTAACCCTAACTCAAACCCTAACCCTAACCCTAACCCATACCCTACGCCGTACCCGAACCCCTCCCCGAACCCCTACCCTAAGCCTAACCCTAACCCTAACCCTAAGCCTAACCCTAACCCTAGGCTACCCTTGACTGCTTCTGCCTCCAATAGATTTCCTAAGCACTAGTGTTTGAAGGAACAACTTAAAAAGAGAATCCTAATGTGATTTCTTTATAATGTATGTGTTCCTTATTTTATCCTAGTGTCTAAACTCTTCTCCATGGCTGGACCCGCAAATAATATTCCTTTACGTGCTAAGGGGTATCTAGAGAGTGGGATAGGTTTAATAACTACCCTAACCCTAACGCGTACCCTAACCCTAACCCCTACCCTAACCCTAACACGTACCCTAATCCTAACCCGTACCCTAAACCGAGCCCTAACCCTAACACTAACCCTAAACCTAACCCTAACCCATACCCTACACCGTACCCGAACCCCTCCCCAAACCCGTACCCTAAGCCGTACCCTAAGCCTAACCCTAAGCCTAACCCTAACCCTAGGCTACCCTTGACTGCTTCTGCCTCCAACAGATTTCCTAAGCACTAATGTTTGAAGGAAAAGCTTAAAAAGAGAATCCTAATGTGATTTCTTTATAATGGGTGTGTTCCTTATCTTATCCTAGTGTCTAAACTCTTCTCCATGGCTGGACCCCCAAATAATATTCCTTTACGTGCTAAGGGGTATCTAGAGAGTGGGATAGGTTTAATAACTACCCTAACCCTAACGCGTACCCTAACCCTAACCCCTACCCTAACCCTAACACGTACCCTAATCCTAACCCGTACCCTAAACCGAGCCCTAACCCTAACACTAACCCTAACCCTAACCCTAACCCATACCCTACGCCGTACCCGAACCCCTCCCCGAACCCGTACCCTAAGCCGTACCCTAAGCCTAACCCTAAGCCTAACCCTAACCCTAGGCTACCCTTGACTGCTTCTGCCTCCAATAGATTTCCTAAGCACTAGTGTTTGAAGGAACAGCTTAAAAAGAGAATCCTAATGTGATTTCTTTATAATGGGTGTGTTCCTTATCTTATCCTAGTGTCTAAACTCTTCTCCATGGCTGGACCCCCAAATAATATTCCTTTACGTGCTAAGGGGTATCTAGAGAGTGGGATAGGTTTAATAACTACCCTAACCCTAACGCGTACCCTAACCCTAACCCCTACCCTAACCCTAACACGTACCCTAATCCTAAACCGTACCCTAAACCGAGCCCTAACCCTAACACTAACCCTAACCCTAACCCTAACCCATACCCTACGCCGTACCCGAACCCCTCCCCGAACCCGTACCCTAAGCCGTACCCTAAGCCTAACCCTAAGCCTAACCCTAACCCTAGGCTACCCTTGACTGCTTCTGCCTCCAATAGATTTCCTAAGCACTAGTGTTTGAAGGAACAGCTTAAAAAGAGAATCCTAATGTGATTTCTTTATAATGGGTGTGTTCCTTATCTTTTCCTAGTGTCTAAACTCTTCTCCATGGCTGGACCCCCAAATAATATTCCTTTACGTGCTTAGGGGTATCTAGAGAGTGGGATAAGTTTAATAACTACCCTAACCCTAACACGTACCCTAACCCTAACCCCTACCCTAACCCTAACACGTACCCTAATCCTAACCCGTACCCTGAACCGAGCCCTAACCCTAACACTAACCCTAACCCTAACCCATACCCTACGCCGTACACGAACCCCTCCCCGAACCCGTACCCTAAGCCGTACCCTAAGCCTAACCCTAAGCCTAACCCTAACCCTAGGCTACCCTTGACTGCTTCTGCCTCCAATAGATTTCCTAAGCACTAGTGTTTGAAGGAACAGCTTAAAAAGAGAATCCTAATGTGATTTCTTTATAATGGGTGTGTTCCTTATCTTATCCTAGTGTCTAAACTCTTCTCCATGGCTGGACCCCCAAATAATATTCCTTTACGTGCTAAGGGGTATCTAGAGAGTGGGATAGGTTTAATAACTACCCTAACCCTAACGCGTACCCTAACCCTAACCCCTACCCTAACCCTAACCCGTACCCTAATCCTAACCCGTACCCTAAACCGAGCCCTAACCCTAACACTAACCCTAACCCTAACCCTAACCCATACCCTACGCCGTACCCGAACCCCTCCCCGAAACCGTACCCTAAGCCGTACCCTAAGCCTAACCCTAAGCCTAACCCTAACCCTAGGCTACCCTTGACTGCTTCTGCCTCCAATAGATTTCCTAAGCACTAGTGTTTGAAGGAACAGCTTAAAAAGAGAATCCTAATGTGATTTCTTTATAATGGGTGTGTTCCTTATCTTATCCTAGTGTCTAAACTCTTCTCCATGGCTGGACCCCCAAATAATATTCCTTTAAATGCTAAGGGGTATCTAGAGAGTGGGATAGGTTTAATAACTACCCTAACCCTAACGCGTACCCTAACCCTAACCCCTACCCTAACCCTAAAACGTACCCTAATCCTAACCCGTACACTAAACCGAGCCCTAACCCTAACTCAAACCCTAACCCTAACCCTAACCCATACCCTACGCCGTACCCGAACCCCTCCCCGAACCCGTACCCTAAGCCGTACCCTAACCCTAACCCTAAGCCTAACCCTAACCCTAGGCTACCCTTGACTGCTTCTGCCTCCAATAGATTTCCTAAGCACTAGTGTTTGAAGGAACAGCTTAAAAAGAGAATCCTAATGTGATTTCTTTATAATGGGTGTGTTCCTTATCTTATCCTAGTGTCTAAACTCTTCTCCATGGCTGGACCCGCAAATAATATTCCTTTACGTGCTAAGGGGTATCTAGAGAGTGGGATAGGTTTAATAACTACCCTAACCCTAACGCGTACCCTAACCCTAACCCCTACCCTAACCCTAACACGTACCCTAATCCTAACCCGTACCCTGAACCGAGCCCTAACCCTAACACTAACCCTAACCCTAACCCTAACCCATACCCTACGCCGTACCCGAACACCTCCCCGAACCCGTACCCTAAGCCGTACCCTAAGCCTAACCCTAAGCCTAACCCTAACCCTATGCTACCCTTGACTGCTTCTGCCTCCAATAGATTTCCTAAGCACTAGTGTTTTAAGGAACGGCTTAAAAACAGAATCCTAATGTGATTTCTTTATAATGGGTGTGTTCCTTATCTTATCCTAGTGTCTAAACTCTTCTCCATGGCTGGACCCCCAAATAATATTCCTTTACGTGCTAAGGGGTATCTAGAGAGTGGGATAGGTTTAATAACTACCCTAACCCTAACACGTACCCTAACCCTAACCCCTACCCTAACCCTAACACGTACCCTAATCCTAACCCGTACCCTAAACCGAGCCCTAACCCTAACACGAACCCTAACCCTAACCCTAACACATACCCTATGCCGTACCCGAACCCCTCCCCGAACCCGTACCCTAAGCCGTACCCTAAGCCTAACCCTAAGCCTAACCCTAACCCTAGGCTACCCTTGACTGCTTCTGCCTCCAATAGATTTCCTAAGCACTAGTGTTTTAAGGAACGGCTTAAAAACAGAATCCTAATGTGATTTCTTTATAATGGGTGTGTTCCTTATCTTATCCTACTGTCTAAACTCTTCTCCATGGCTGGACCCCCAAATAATATTCCTTTACGTGCTAAGGGGTATCTAGAGAGTGGGATAGGTTTAATAACTACCCTAACCCTAACGCGTACCCTAACCCTAACCCCTACCCTAACCCTAACACGTACCCTAATCCTAACCCGTACCCTAAACTGAGCCCTAACCCTAACACTAACCCTAACCCTAACCCTAACCCATACCCTACGCCGTACCCGAACCCCTCCCCGAACCCGTACCCTAAGCCGTACCCTAAGCCTAACCCTAAGCCTAACCCTAACCCTAGGCTACCCTTGACTGCTTCTGCCTCCAATAGATTTCCTAAGCACTAGTGTTTGAAGGAACAGCTTAAAAAGAGAATCCTAATGTGATTTCTTTATAATGGGTGTGTTCCTTATCTTATCCTAGTGTCTAAACTCTTCTCCATGGCTGGACCCCCAAATAATATTCCTTTACATGCTAAGGGGTATCTAGAGAGTGAGATAGGTTTAATAACTACCCTAACCCTAACGCGTACCCTAACCCTAACCCCTACCCTAACCCTAAAACGTACCCTAATCCTAACCCGTACACAAAACCGAGCCCTAACCCTAACTCAAACCCTAACCCTAACCCTAACCCATACCCTACGCCGTACCCGAACCCCTCCCCGAACCCGTACCCTAAGCCGTACCCTAACCCTAACCCTAAGCCTAACCCTAACCCTAGGCTACCCTTGACTGCTTCTGCCTCCAATAGATTTCCTAAGCACTAGTGTTTGAAGGAACAGCTTAAAAAGAGAATCCTAATGTGATTTCTTTATAATGGGTGTGTTCCTTATCTTATCGTAGTGTCTAAACTCTTCTCCATGGCTGGACCCGCAAATAATATTCCTTTACGTGCTAAGGGGTATCTAGAGAGTGGGATAGGTTTACTAACTACCCTAACCCTAATGCGTACCCTAACCCTAACCCCTACCCTAACCCTAACACGTACCCTAATCCTAACCCGTACACTAAACCGAGCCCTAACCCTAACTCAAACCCTAACCCTAACCCTAACCCATACCCTACGCCGTACCCGAACCCCTCCCCGAACCCCTACCCTAAGCCTAACCCTAACCCTAACCCTAAGCCTAACCCTAACCCTAGGCTACCCTTGACTGCTTCTGCCTCCAATAGATTTCCTAAGCACTAGTGTTTGAAGGAACAACTTAAAAAGAGAATCCTAATGTGATTTCTTTATAATGTATGTGTTCCTTATTTTATCCTAGTGTCTAAACTCTTCTCCATGGCTGGACCCGCAAATAATATTCCTTTACGTGCTAAGGGGTATCTAGAGAGTGGGATAGGTTTAATAACTACCCTAACCCTAACGCGTACCCTAACCCTAACCCCTACCCTAACCCTAACACGTACCCTAATCCTAACCCGTACCCTAAACCGAGCCCTAACCCTAACACTAACCCTAAACCTAACCCTAACCCATACCCTACACCGTACCCGAACCCCTCCCCAAACCCGTACCCTAAGCCGTACCCTAAGCCTAACCCTAAGCCTAACCCTAACCCTAGGCTACCCTTGACTGCTTCTGCCTCCAACAGATTTCCTAAGCACTAATGTTTGAAGGAAAAGCTTAAAAAGAGAATCCTAATGTGATTTCTTTATAATGGGTGTGTTCCTTATCTTATCCTAGTGTCTAAACTCTTCTCCATGGCTGGACCCCCAAATAATATTCCTTTACGTGCTAAGGGGTATCTAGAGAGTGGGATAGGTTTAATAACTACCCTAACCCTAACGCGTACCCTAACCCTAACCCCTACCCTAACCCTAAAACGTACCCTAATCCTAACCCGTACACTAAACCGAGCCCTAACCCTAACTCAAACCCTAACCCTAACCCTAACCCATACCCTACACCGTACCCGAACCCCTCCCCGAACCCGTAGCCTAAGCCGTACCCTAAGCCTAACCCTAAGCCTAACCCTAACCCTAGGCTCCCCTTGACTGCTTCTGCCTCCAATAGATTTCCTAAGCACTAGTGTTTGAAGGAACAGCTTAAAAAGAGAATCCTAATGTGATTTCTTTATAATGGGTGTGTTCCTTATCTTTTCCTAGTGTCTAAACTCTTCTCCATGGCTGGACCCCCAAATAATATTCCTTTACGTGCTTAGGGGTATCTAGAGAGTGGGATAAGTTTAATAACTACCCTAACCCTAACACGTACCCTAACCCTAACCCCTACCCTAACCCTAACACGTACCCTAATCCTAACCCGTACCCTGAACCGAGCCCTAACCCTAACACTAACCCTAACCCTAACCCTAACCCATACCCTACGCCGTACACGAACCCCTCCCCGAACCCGTACCCTAAGCCGTACCCTAAGCCTAACCCTAAGCCTAACCCTAACCCTAGGCTACCCTTGACTGCTTCTGCCTCCAATAGATTTCCTAAGCACTAGTGTTTGAAGGAACAGCTTAAAAAGAGAATCCTAATGTGATTTCTTTATAATGGGTGTGTTCCTTATCTTATCCTAGTGTCTAAACTCTTCTCCATGGCTGGACCCCCAAATAATATTCCTTTACGTGCTAAGGGGTATCTAGAGAGTGGGATAGGTTTAATAACTACCCTAACCCTAACGCGTACCCTAACCCTAACCCCTACCCTAACCCTAACCCGTACCCTAATCCTAACCCGTACCCTAAACCGAGCCCTAACCCTAACACTAACCCTAACCCTAACCCTAACCCATACCCTACGCCGTACCCGAACCCCTCCCCGAAACCGTACCCTAAGCCGTACCCTAAGCCTAACCCTAAGCCTAACCCTAACCCTAGGCTACCCTTGACTGCTTCTGCCTCCAATAGATTTCCTAAGCACTAGTGTTTGAAGGAACAGCTTAAAAAGAGAATCCTAATGTGATTTCTTTATAATGGGTGTGTTCCTTATCTTATCCTAGTGTCTAAACTCTTCTCCATGGCTGGACCCCCAAATAATATTCCTTTAAATGCTAAGGGGTATCTAGAGAGTGGGATAGGTTTAATAACTACCCTAACCCTAACGCGTACCCTAACCCTAACCCCTACCCTAACCCTAAAACGTACCCTAATCCTAACCCGTACACTAAACCGAGCCCTAACCCTAACTCAAACCCTAACCCTAACCCTAACCCATACCCTACGCCGTACCCGAACCCCTCCCCGAACCCGTACCCTAAGCCGTACCCTAACCCTAACCCTAAGCCTAACCCTAACCCTAGGCTACCCTTGACTGCTTCTGCCTCCAATAGATTTCCTAAGCACTAGTGTTTGAAGGAACAGCTTAAAAAGAGAATCCTAATGTGATTTCTTTATAATGGGTGTGTTCCTTATCTTATCCTAGTGTCTAAACTCTTCTCCATGGCTGGACCCGCAAATAATATTCCTTTACGTGCTAAGGGGTATCTAGAGAGTGGGATAGGTTTAATAACTACCCTAACCCTAACGCGTACCCTAACCCTAACCCCTACCCTAACCCTAACACGTACCCTAATCCTAACCCGTACCCTGAACCGAGCCCTAACCCTAACACTAACCCTAACCCTAACCCTAACCCATACCCTACGCCGTACCCGAACACCTCCCCGAACCCGTACCCTAAGCCGTACCCTAAGCCTAACCCTAAGCCTAACCCTAACCCTATGCTACCCTTGACTGCTTCTGCCTCCAATAGATTTCCTAAGCACTAGTGTTTTAAGGAACGGCTTAAAAACAGAATCCTAATGTGATTTCTTTATAATGGGTGTGTTCCTTATCTTATCCTAGTGTCTAAACTCTTCTCCATGGCTGGACCCCCAAATAATATTCCTTTACGTGCTAAGGGGTATCTAGAGAGTGGGATAGGTTTAATAACTACCCTAACCCTAACACGTACCCTAACCCTAACCCCTACCCTAACCCTAACACGTACCCTAATCCTAACCCGTACCCTAAACCGAGCCCTAACCCTAACACGAACCCTAACCCTAACCCTAACACATACCCTATGCCGTACCCGAACCCCTCCCCGAACCCGTACCCTAAGCCGTACCCTAAGCCTAACCCTAAGCCTAACCCTAACCCTAGGCTACCCTTGACTGCTTCTGCCTCCAATAGATTTCCTAAGCACTAGTGTTTTAAGGAACGGCTTAAAAACAGAATCCTAATGTGATTTCTTTATAATGGGTGTGTTCCTTATCTTATCCTACTGTCTAAACTCTTCTCCATGGCTGGACCCCCAAATAATATTCCTTTACGTGCTAAGGGGTATCTAGAGAGTGGGATAGGTTTAATAACTACCCTAACCCTAACGCGTACCCTAACCCTAACCCCTACCCTAACCCTAACACGTACCCTAATCCTAACCCGTACCCTAAACTGAGCCCTAACCCTAACACTAACCCTAACCCTAACCCTAACCCATACCCTACACCGTACCCGAACCCCTCCCCGAAACCATACCCTAAGCCGTACCCTAAGCCTAACCCTAAGCCTAACCCTAACCCTAGGCTACCCTTGACTGCTTCTGCCTCCAATAGATTTCCTAAGCACTAGTGTTTGAAGGAACAGCTTAAAAAGAGAATCCTAATGTGATTTCTTTATAATGGGTGTGTTCCTTATATTATCCTAGTGTCTAAACTCTTCTCCATGGCTGGACCCCCAAATAATATTCCTTTACATGCTAAGGGGTATCTAGAGAGTGGGATAGGTTTAATAACTACCCTAACCCTAACGCGTACCCTAACCCTAACCCCTACCCTAACCCTAATCCGTACCCTAATCCTAACCCGTACCCTAAACCGAGCCCTAACCCTAACACTAACCCTAACCCTAACCCTAACCCATACCCTACGCCGTACCCGAACCCCTCCCCGAACCCGTACCCTAAGCCGTACCCTAAGCCTAACCCTAAGCCTAACCCTAACCCTAGGCTACCCTTGACTGCTTCTGCCTCCAATAGATTTCCTAAGCACTAGTGTTTGAAGGAACAGCTTAAAAAGAGAATCCTAATGTGATTTCTTTATAATGGGTGTGTTCCTTATCTTATCCTAGTGTCTAAACTCTTCTCCATGGCTGGACCCCCAAATAATATTCCTTTACATGCTAAGGGGTATCTAGAGAGTGAGATAGGTTTAATAACTACCCTAACCCTAACGCGTACCCTAACCCTAACCCCTACCCTAACCCTAAAACGTACCCTAATCCTAACCCGTACACAAAACCGAGCCCTAACCCTAACTCAAACCCTAACCCTAACCCTAACCCATACCCTACGCCGTACCCGAACCCCTCCCCGAACCCGTACCCTAAGCCGTACCCTAACCCTAACCCTAAGCCTAACCCTAACCCTAGGCTACCCTTGACTGCTTCTGCCTCCAATAGATTTCCTAAGCACTAGTGTTTGAAGGAACAGCTTAAAAAGAGAATCCTAATGTGATTTCTTTATAATGGGTGTGTTCCTTATCTTATCGTAGTGTCTAAACTCTTCTCCATGGCTGGACCCGCAAATAATATTCCTTTACGTGCTAAGGGGTATCTAGAGAGTGGGATAGGTTTACTAACTACCCTAACCCTAATGCGTACCCTAACCCTAACCCCTACCCTAACCCTAACACGTACCCTAATCCTAACCCGTACACTAAACCGAGCCCTAACCCTAACTCAAACCCTAACCCTAACCCTAACCCATACCCTACGCCGTACCCGAACCCCTCCCCGAACCCCTACCCTAAGCCTAACCCTAACCCTAACCCTAAGCCTAACCCTAACCCTAGGCTACCCTTGACTGCTTCTGCCTCCAATAGATTTCCTAAGCACTAGTGTTTGAAGGAACAACTTAAAAAGAGAATCCTAATGTGATTTCTTTATAATGTATGTGTTCCTTATTTTATCCTAGTGTCTAAACTCTTCTCCATGGCTGGACCCGCAAATAATATTCCTTTACGTGCTAAGGGGTATCTAGAGAGTGGGATAGGTTTAATAACTACCCTAACCCTAACGCGTACCCTAACCCTAACCCCTACCCTAACCCTAACACGTACCCTAATCCTAACCCGTACCCTAAACCGAGCCCTAACCCTAACACTAACCCTAAACCTAACCCTAACCCATACCCTACACCGTACCCGAACCCCTCCCCAAACCCGTACCCTAAGCCGTACCCTAAGCCTAACCCTAAGCCTAACCCTAACCCTAGGCTACCCTTGACTGCTTCTGCCTCCAACAGATTTCCTAAGCACTAATGTTTGAAGGAAAAGCTTAAAAAGAGAATCCTAATGTGATTTCTTTATAATGGGTGTGTTCCTTATCTTATCCTAGTGTCTAAACTCTTCTCCATGGCTGGACCCCCAAATAATATTCCTTTACGTGCTAAGGGGTATCTAGAGAGTGGGATAGGTTTAATAACTACCCTAACCCTAACGCGTACCCTAACCCTAACCCCTACCCTAACCCTAACACGTACCCTAATCCTAACCCGTACCCTAAACCGAGCCCTAACCCTAACACTAACCCTAACCCTAACCCTAACCCATACCCTACGCCGTACCCGAACCCCTCCCCGAACCCGTACCCTAAGCCGTACCCTAAGCCTAACCCTAAGCCTAACCCTAACCCTAGGCTACCCTTGACTGCTTCTGCCTCCAATAGATTTCCTAAGCACTAGTGTTTGAAGGAACAGCTTAAAAAGAGAATCCTAATGTGATTTCTTTATAATGGGTGTGTTCCTTATCTTATCCTAGTGTCTAAACTCTTCTCCATGGCTGGACCCCCAAATAATATTCCTTTACGTGCTAAGGGGTATCTAGAGAGTGGGATAGGTTTAATAACTACCCTAACCCTAACGCGTACCCTAACCCTAACCCCTACCCTAACCCTAACACGTACCCTAATCCTAAACCGTACCCTAAACCGAGCCCTAACCCTAACACTAACCCTAACCCTAACCCTAACCCATACCCTACGCCGTACCCGAACCCCTCCCCGAACCCGTACCCTAAGCCGTACCCTAAGCCTAACCCTAAGCCTAACCCTAACCCTAGGCTACCCTTGACTGCTTCTGCCTCCAATAGATTTCCTAAGCACTAGTGTTTGAAGGAACAGCTTAAAAAGAGAATCCTAATGTGATTTCTTTATAATGGGTGTGTTCCTTATCTTTTCCTAGTGTCTAAACTCTTCTCCATGGCTGGACCCCCAAATAATATTCCTTTACGTGCTTAGGGGTATCTAGAGAGTGGGATAAGTTTAATAACTACCCTAACCCTAACACGTACCCTAACCCTAACCCCTACCCTAACCCTAACACGTACCCTAATCCTAACCCGTACCCTGAACCGAGCCCTAACCCTAACACTAACCCTAACCCTAACCCATACCCTACGCCGTACACGAACCCCTCCCCGAACCCGTACCCTAAGCCGTACCCTAAGCCTAACCCTAAGCCTAACCCTAACCCTAGGCTACCCTTGACTGCTTCTGCCTCCAATAGATTTCCTAAGCACTAGTGTTTGAAGGAACAGCTTAAAAAGAGAATCCTAATGTGATTTCTTTATAATGGGTGTGTTCCTTATCTTATCCTAGTGTCTAAACTCTTCTCCATGGCTGGACCCCCAAATAATATTCCTTTACGTGCTAAGGGGTATCTAGAGAGTGGGATAGGTTTAATAACTACCCTAACCCTAACGCGTACCCTAACCCTAACCCCTACCCTAACCCTAACCCGTACCCTAATCCTAACCCGTACCCTAAACCGAGCCCTAACCCTAACACTAACCCTAACCCTAACCCTAACCCATACCCTACGCCGTACCCGAACCCCTCCCCGAAACCGTACCCTAAGCCGTACCCTAAGCCTAACCCTAAGCCTAACCCTAACCCTAGGCTACCCTTGACTGCTTCTGCCTCCAATAGATTTCCTAAGCACTAGTGTTTGAAGGAACAGCTTAAAAAGAGAATCCTAATGTGATTTCTTTATAATGGGTGTGTTCCTTATCTTATCCTAGTGTCTAAACTCTTCTCCATGGCTGGACCCCCAAATAATATTCCTTTAAATGCTAAGGGGTATCTAGAGAGTGGGATAGGTTTAATAACTACCCTAACCCTAACGCGTACCCTAACCCTAACCCCTACCCTAACCCTAAAACGTACCCTAATCCTAACCCGTACACTAAACCGAGCCCTAACCCTAACTCAAACCCTAACCCTAACCCTAACCCATACCCTACGCCGTACCCGAACCCCTCCCCGAACCCGTACCCTAAGCCGTACCCTAACCCTAACCCTAAGCCTAACCCTAACCCTAGGCTACCCTTGACTGCTTCTGCCTCCAATAGATTTCCTAAGCACTAGTGTTTGAAGGAACAGCTTAAAAAGAGAATCCTAATGTGATTTCTTTATAATGGGTGTGTTCCTTATCTTATCCTAGTGTCTAAACTCTTCTCCATGGCTGGACCCGCAAATAATATTCCTTTACGTGCTAAGGGGTATCTAGAGAGTGGGATAGGTTTAATAACTACCCTAACCCTAACGCGTACCCTAACCCTAACCCCTACCCTAACCCTAACACGTACCCTAATCCTAACCCGTACCCTGAACCGAGCCCTAACCCTAACACTAACCCTAACCCTAACCCTAACCCATACCCTACGCCGTACCCGAACACCTCCCCGAACCCGTACCCTAAGCCGTACCCTAAGCCTAACCCTAAGCCTAACCCTAACCCTATGCTACCCTTGACTGCTTCTGCCTCCAATAGATTTCCTAAGCACTAGTGTTTTAAGGAACGGCTTAAAAACAGAATCCTAATGTGATTTCTTTATAATGGGTGTGTTCCTTATCTTATCCTAGTGTCTAAACTCTTCTCCATGGCTGGACCCCCAAATAATATTCCTTTACGTGCTAAGGGGTATCTAGAGAGTGGGATAGGTTTAATAACTACCCTAACCCTAACACGTACCCTAACCCTAACCCCTACCCTAACCCTAACACGTACCCTAATCCTAACCCGTACCCTAAACCGAGCCCTAACCCTAACACGAACCCTAACCCTAACCCTAACACATACCCTATGCCGTACCCGAACCCCTCCCCGAACCCGTACCCTAAGCCGTACCCTAAGCCTAACCCTAAGCCTAACCCTAACCCTAGGCTACCCTTGACTGCTTCTGCCTCCAATAGATTTCCTAAGCACTAGTGTTTTAAGGAACGGCTTAAAAACAGAATCCTAATGTGATTTCTTTATAATGGGTGTGTTCCTTATCTTATCCTACTGTCTAAACTCTTCTCCATGGCTGGACCCCCAAATAATATTCCTTTACGTGCTAAGGGGTATCTAGAGAGTGGGATAGGTTTAATAACTACCCTAACCCTAACGCGTACCCTAACCCTAACCCCTACCCTAACCCTAACACGTACCCTAATCCTAACCCGTACCCTAAACTGAGCCCTAACCCTAACACTAACCCTAACCCTAACCCTAACCCATACCCTACACCGTACCCGAACCCCTCCCCGAAACCATACCCTAAGCCGTACCCTAAGCCTAACCCTAAGCCTAACCCTAACCCTAGGCTACCCTTGACTGCTTCTGCCTCCAATAGATTTCCTAAGCACTAGTGTTTGAAGGAACAGCTTAAAAAGAGAATCCTAATGTGATTTCTTTATAATGGGTGTGTTCCTTATCTTATCCTAGTGTCTAAACTCTTCTCCATGGCTGGACCCCCAAATAATATTCCTTTACGTGCTAAGGGGTATCTAGAGAGTGGGATAGGTTTAATAACTACCCTAACCCTAACGCGTACCCTAACCCTAACCCCTACCCTAACCCTAATCCGTACCCTAATCCTAACCCGTACCCTAAACCGAGCCCTAACCCTAACACTAACCCTAACCCTAACCCTAACCCATACCCTACGCCGTACCCGAACCCCTCCCCGAACCCGTACCCTAAGCCGTACCCTAAGCCTAACCCTAAGCCTAACCCTAACCCTAGGCTACCCTTGACTGCTTCTGCCTCCAATAGATTTCCTAAGCACTAGTGTTTGAAGGAACAGCTTAAAAAGAGAATCCTAATGTGATTTCTTTATAATGGGTGTGTTCCTTATCTTATCCTAGTGTCTAAACTCTTCTCCATGGCTGGACCCCCAAATAATATTCCTTTACATGCTAAGGGGTATCTAGAGAGTGAGATAGGTTTAATAACTACCCTAACCCTAACGCGTACCCTAACCCTAACCCCTACCCTAACCCTAAAACGTACCCTAATCCTAACCCGTACACAAAACCGAGCCCTAACCCTAACTCAAACCCTAACCCTAACCCTAACCCATACCCTACGCCGTACCCGAACCCCTCCCCGAACCCGTACCCTAAGCCGTACCCTAACCCTAACCCTAAGCCTAACCCTAACCCTAGGCTACCCTTGACTGCTTCTGCCTCCAATAGATTTCCTAAGCACTAGTGTTTGAAGGAACAGCTTAAAAAGAGAATCCTAATGTGATTTCTTTATAATGGGTGTGTTCCTTATCTTATCGTAGTGTCTAAACTCTTCTCCATGGCTGGACCCGCAAATAATATTCCTTTACGTGCTAAGGGGTATCTAGAGAGTGGGATAGGTTTACTAACTACCCTAACCCTAATGCGTACCCTAACCCTAACCCCTACCCTAACCCTAACACGTACCCTAATCCTAACCCGTACACTAAACCGAGCCCTAACCCTAACTCAAACCCTAACCCTAACCCTAACCCATACCCTACGCCGTACCCGAACCCCTCCCCGAACCCCTACCCTAAGCCTAACCCTAACCCTAACCCTAAGCCTAACCCTAACCCTAGGCTACCCTTGACTGCTTCTGCCTCCAATAGATTTCCTAAGCACTAGTGTTTGAAGGAACAACTTAAAAAGAGAATCCTAATGTGATTTCTTTATAATGTATGTGTTCCTTATTTTATCCTAGTGTCTAAACTCTTCTCCATGGCTGGACCCGCAAATAATATTCCTTTACGTGCTAAGGGGTATCTAGAGAGTGGGATAGGTTTAATAACTACCCTAACCCTAACGCGTACCCTAACCCTAACCCCTACCCTAACCCTAACACGTACCCTAATCCTAACCCGTACCCTAAACCGAGCCCTAACCCTAACACTAACCCTAAACCTAACCCTAACCCATACCCTACACCGTACCCGAACCCCTCCCCAAACCCGTACCCTAAGCCGTACCCTAAGCCTAACCCTAAGCCTAACCCTAACCCTAGGCTACCCTTGACTGCTTCTGCCTCCAACAGATTTCCTAAGCACTAATGTTTGAAGGAAAAGCTTAAAAAGAGAATCCTAATGTGATTTCTTTATAATGGGTGTGTTCCTTATCTTATCCTAGTGTCTAAACTCTTCTCCATGGCTGGACCCCCAAATAATATTCCTTTACGTGCTAAGGGGTATCTAGAGAGTGGGATAGGTTTAATAACTACCCTAACCCTAACGCGTACCCTAACCCTAACCCCTACCCTAACCCTAACACGTACCCTAATCCTAACCCGTACCCTAAACCGAGCCCTAACCCTAACACTAACCCTAACCCTAACCCTAACCCATACCCTACGCCGTACCCGAACCCCTCCCCGAACCCGTACCCTAAGCCGTACCCTAAGCCTAACCCTAAGCCTAACCCTAACCCTAGGCTACCCTTGACTGCTTCTGCCTCCAATAGATTTCCTAAGCACTAGTGTTTGAAGGAACAGCTTAAAAAGAGAATCCTAATGTGATTTCTTTATAATGGGTGTGTTCCTTATCTTATCCTAGTGTCTAAACTCTTCTCCATGGCTGGACCCCCAAATAATATTCCTTTACGTGCTAAGGGGTATCTAGAGAGTGGGATAGGTTTAATAACTACCCTAACCCTAACGCGTACCCTAACCCTAACCCCTACCCTAACCCTAACACGTACCCTAATCCTAAACCGTACCCTAAACCGAGCCCTAACCCTAACACTAACCCTAACCCTAACCCTAACCCATACCCTACGCCGTACCCGAACCCCTCCCCGAACCCGTACCCTAAGCCGTACCCTAAGCCTAACCCTAAGCCTAACCCTAACCCTAGGCTACCCTTGACTGCTTCTGCCTCCAATAGATTTCCTAAGCACTAGTGTTTGAAGGAACAGCTTAAAAAGAGAATCCTAATGTGATTTCTTTATAATGGGTGTGTTCCTTATCTTTTCCTAGTGTCTAAACTCTTCTCCATGGCTGGACCCCCAAATAATATTCCTTTACGTGCTTAGGGGTATCTAGAGAGTGGGATAAGTTTAATAACTACCCTAACCCTAACACGTACCCTAACCCTAACCCCTACCCTAACCCTAACACGTACCCTAATCCTAACCCGTACCCTGAACCGAGCCCTAACCCTAACACTAACCCTAACCCTAACCCTAACCCATACCCTACGCCGTACACGAACCCCTCCCCGAACCCGTACCCTAAGCCGTACCCTAAGCCTAACCCTAAGCCTAACCCTAACCCTAGGCTACCCTTGACTGCTTCTGCCTCCAATAGATTTCCTAAGCACTAGTGTTTGAAGGAACAGCTTAAAAAGAGAATCCTAATGTGATTTCTTTATAATGGGTGTGTTCCTTATCTTATCCTAGTGTCTAAACTCTTCTCCATGGCTGGACCCCCAAATAATATTCCTTTACGTGCTAAGGGGTATCTAGAGAGTGGGATAGGTTTAATAACTACCCTAACCCTAACGCGTACCCTAACCCTAACCCCTACCCTAACCCTAACCCGTACCCTAATCCTAACCCGTACCCTAAACCGAGCCCTAACCCTAACACTAACCCTAACCCTAACCCTAACCCATACCCTACGCCGTACCCGAACCCCTCCCCGAAACCGTACCCTAAGCCGTACCCTAAGCCTAACCCTAAGCCTAACCCTAACCCTAGGCTACCCTTGACTGCTTCTGCCTCCAATAGATTTCCTAAGCACTAGTGTTTGAAGGAACAGCTTAAAAAGAGAATCCTAATGTGATTTCTTTATAATGGGTGTGTTCCTTATCTTATCCTAGTGTCTAAACTCTTCTCCATGGCTGGACCCCCAAATAATATTCCTTTAAATGCTAAGGGGTATCTAGAGAGTGGGATAGGTTTAATAACTACCCTAACCCTAACGCGTACCCTAACCCTAACCCCTACCCTAACCCTAAAACGTACCCTAATCCTAACCCGTACACTAAACCGAGCCCTAACCCTAACTCAAACCCTAACCCTAACCCTAACCCATACCCTACGCCGTACCCGAACCCCTCCCCGAACCCGTACCCTAAGCCGTACCCTAACCCTAACCCTAAGCCTAACCCTAACCCTAGGCTACCCTTGACTGCTTCTGCCTCCAATAGATTTCCTAAGCACTAGTGTTTGAAGGAACAGCTTAAAAAGAGAATCCTAATGTGATTTCTTTATAATGGGTGTGTTCCTTATCTTATCCTAGTGTCTAAACTCTTCTCCATGGCTGGACCCGCAAATAATATTCCTTTACGTGCTAAGGGGTATCTAGAGAGTGGGATAGGTTTAATAACTACCCTAACCCTAACGCGTACCCTAACCCTAACCCCTACCCTAACCCTAACACGTACCCTAATCCTAACCCGTACCCTGAACCGAGCCCTAACCCTAACACTAACCCTAACCCTAACCCTAACCCATACCCTACGCCGTACCCGAACACCTCCCCGAACCCGTACCCTAAGCCGTACCCTAAGCCTAACCCTAAGCCTAACCCTAACCCTATGCTACCCTTGACTGCTTCTGCCTCCAATAGATTTCCTAAGCACTAGTGTTTTAAGGAACGGCTTAAAAACAGAATCCTAATGTGATTTCTTTATAATGGGTGTGTTCCTTATCTTATCCTAGTGTCTAAACTCTTCTCCATGGCTGGACCCCCAAATAATATTCCTTTACGTGCTAAGGGGTATCTAGAGAGTGGGATAGGTTTAATAACTACCCTAACCCTAACACGTACCCTAACCCTAACCCCTACCCTAACCCTAACACGTACCCTAATCCTAACCCGTACCCTAAACCGAGCCCTAACCCTAACACGAACCCTAACCCTAACCCTAACACATACCCTATGCCGTACCCGAACCCCTCCCCGAACCCGTACCCTAAGCCGTACCCTAAGCCTAACCCTAAGCCTAACCCTAACCCTAGGCTACCCTTGACTGCTTCTGCCTCCAATAGATTTCCTAAGCACTAGTGTTTTAAGGAACGGCTTAAAAACAGAATCCTAATGTGATTTCTTTATAATGGGTGTGTTCCTTATCTTATCCTACTGTCTAAACTCTTCTCCATGGCTGGACCCCCAAATAATATTCCTTTACGTGCTAAGGGGTATCTAGAGAGTGGGATAGGTTTAATAACTACCCTAACCCTAACGCGTACCCTAACCCTAACCCCTACCCTAACCCTAACACGTACCCTAATCCTAACCCGTACCCTAAACTGAGCCCTAACCCTAACACTAACCCTAACCCTAACCCTAACCCATACCCTACACCGTACCCGAACCCCTCCCCGAAACCATACCCTAAGCCGTACCCTAAGCCTAACCCTAAGCCTAACCCTAACCCTAGGCTACCCTTGACTGCTTCTGCCTCCAATAGATTTCCTAAGCACTAGTGTTTGAAGGAACAGCTTAAAAAGAGAATCCTAATGTGATTTCTTTATAATGGGTGTGTTCCTTATCTTATCCTAGTGTCTAAACTCTTCTCCATGGCTGGACCCCCAAATAATATTCCTTTACGTGCTAAGGGGTATCTAGAGAGTGGGATAGGTTTAATAACTACCCTAACCCTAACGCGTACCCTAACCCTAACCCCTACCCTAACCCTAATCCGTACCCTAATCCTAACCCGTACCCTAAACCGAGCCCTAACCCTAACACTAACCCTAACCCTAACCCTAACCCATACCCTACGCCGTACCCGAACCCCTCCCCGAACCCGTACCCTAAGCCGTACCCTAAGCCTAACCCTAAGCCTAACCCTAACCCTAGGCTACCCTTGACTGCTTCTGCCTCCAATAGATTTCCTAAGCACTAGTGTTTGAAGGAACAGCTTAAAAAGAGAATCCTAATGTGATTTCTTTATAATGGGTGTGTTCCTTATCTTATCCTAGTGTCTAAACTCTTCTCCATGGCTGGACCCCCAAATAATATTCCTTTACATGCTAAGGGGTATCTAGAGAGTGAGATAGGTTTAATAACTACCCTAACCCTAACGCGTACCCTAACCCTAACCCCTACCCTAACCCTAAAACGTACCCTAATCCTAACCCGTACACAAAACCGAGCCCTAACCCTAACTCAAACCCTAACCCTAACCCTAACCCATACCCTACGCCGTACCCGAACCCCTCCCCGAACCCGTACCCTAAGCCGTACCCTAACCCTAACCCTAAGCCTAACCCTAACCCTAGGCTACCCTTGACTGCTTCTGCCTCCAATAGATTTCCTAAGCACTAGTGTTTGAAGGAACAGCTTAAAAGAGAATCCTAATGTGATTTCTTTATAATGGGTGTGTTCCTTATCTTATCGTAGTGTCTAAACTCTTCTCCATGGCTGGACCCGCAAATAATATTCCTTTACGTGCTAAGGGGTATCTAGAGAGTGGGATAGGTTTACTAACTACCCTAACCCTAATGCGTACCCTAACCCTAACCCCTACCCTAACCCTAACACGTACCCTAATCCTAACCCGTACACTAAACCGAGCCCTAACCCTAACTCAAACCCTAACCCTAACCCTAACCCATACCCTACGCCGTACCCGAACCCCTCCCCGAACCCCTACCCTAAGCCTAACCCTAACCCTAACCCTAAGCCTAACCCTAACCCTAGGCTACCCTTGACTGCTTCTGCCTCCAATAGATTTCCTAAGCACTAGTGTTTGAAGGAACAACTTAAAAAGAGAATCCTAATGTGATTTCTTTATAATGTATGTGTTCCTTATTTTATCCTAGTGTCTAAACTCTTCTCCATGGCTGGACCCGCAAATAATATTCCTTTACGTGCTAAGGGGTATCTAGAGAGTGGGATAGGTTTAATAACTACCCTAACCCTAACGCGTACCCTAACCCTAACCCCTACCCTAACCCTAACACGTACCCTAATCCTAACCCGTACCCTAAACCGAGCCCTAACCCTAACACTAACCCTAAACCTAACCCTAACCCATACCCTACACCGTACCCGAACCCCTCCCCAAACCCGTACCCTAAGCCGTACCCTAAGCCTAACCCTAAGCCTAACCCTAACCCTAGGCTACCCTTGACTGCTTCTGCCTCCAACAGATTTCCTAAGCACTAATGTTTGAAGGAAAAGCTTAAAAAGAGAATCCTAATGTGATTTCTTTATAATGGGTGTGTTCCTTATCTTATCCTAGTGTCTAAACTCTTCTCCATGGCTGGACCCCCAAATAATATTCCTTTACGTGCTAAGGGGTATCTAGAGAGTGGGATAGGTTTAATAACTACCCTAACCCTAACGCGTACCCTAACCCTAACCCCTACCCTAACCCTAACACGTACCCTAATCCTAACCCGTACCCTAAACCGAGCCCTAACCCTAACACTAACCCTAACCCTAACCCTAACCCATACCCTACGCCGTACCCGAACCCCTCCCCGAACCCGTACCCTAAGCCGTACCCTAAGCCTAACCCTAAGCCTAACCCTAACCCTAGGCTACCCTTGACTGCTTCTGCCTCCAATAGATTTCCTAAGCACTAGTGTTTGAAGGAACAGCTTAAAAAGAGAATCCTAATGTGATTTCTTTATAATGGGTGTGTTCCTTATCTTTTCCTAGTGTCTAAACTCTTCTCCATGGCTGGACCCCCAAATAATATTCCTTTACGTGCTTAGGGGTATCTAGAGAGTGGGATAAGTTTAATAACTACCCTAACCCTAACACGTACCCTAACCCTAACCCCTACCCTAACCCTAACACGTACCCTAATCCTAACCCGTACCCTGAACCGAGCCCTAACCCTAACACTAACCCTAACCCTAACCCTAACCCATACCCTACGCCGTACACGAACCCCTCCCCGAACCCGTACCCTAAGCCGTACCCTAAGCCTAACCCTAAGCCTAACCCTAACCCTAGGCTACCCTTGACTGCTTCTGCCTCCAATAGATTTCCTAAGCACTAGTGTTTGAAGGAACAGCTTAAAAGAGAATCCTAATGTGATTTCTTTATAATGGGTGTGTTCCTTATCTTATCCTAGTGTCTAAACTCTTCTCCATGGCTGGACCCCCAAATAATATTCCTTTACGTGCTAAGGGGTATCTAGAGAGTGGGATAGGTTTAATAACTACCCTAACCCTAACGCGTACCCTAACCCTAACCCCTACCCTAACCCTAACCCGTACCCTAATCCTAACCGTACCCTAAACCGAGCCCTAACCCTAACACTAACCCTAACCCTAACCCTAACCCATACCCTACGCCGTACCCGAACCCCTCCCCGAAACCGTACCCTAAGCCGTACCCTAAGCCTAACCCTAAGCCTAACCCTAACCCTAGGCTACCCTTGACTGCTTCTGCCTCCAATAGATTTCCTAAGCACTAGTGTTTGAAGGAACAGCTTAAAAAGAGAATCCTAATGTGATTTCTTTATAATGGGTGTGTTCCTTATCTTATCCTAGTGTCTAAACTCTTCTCCATGGCTGGACCCCCAAATAATATTCCTTTACGTGCTAAGGGGTATCTAGAGAGTGGGATAGGTTTAATAACTACCCTAACCCTAACGCGTACCCTAACCCTAACCCCTACCCTAACCCTAACACGTACCCTAATCCTAAACCGTACCCTAAACCGAGCCCTAACCCTAACACTAACCCTAACCCTAACCCTAACCCATACCCTACGCCGTACCCGAACCCCTCCCGAACCCGTACCCTAAGCCGTACCCTATGCCTAACCCTAAGCCTAACCCTAACCCTAGGCTACCCTTGACTGCTTCTGCCTCCAATAGATTTCCTAAGCACTAGTGTTGGAAGGAACAGCTTAAAAAGAGAATCCTAATGTGATTTCTTTATAATGGGTGTGTTCCTTATCTTATCCTAGTGTCTAAACTCTTCTCCGTGGCTGGACCCCCAAATAATATTCCTTTACGTGCTAAGGGGTATCTAGAGAGTGGGATAGGTTTAATAACTACCCTAACCCTAACGCGTACCCTAACCCTAACACCTACCCTAACCCTAACACGTACCCTAATCCTAACCCGTACCCTAAACCGAGCCCTAACCCTAACACTAACCCTAACCCTAACCCTAACCCATACCCTACGCCGTACCCGAACCCCTCCCCGAACCCGTACCCTAAGCCGTACCCTATGCCTAACCCTAAGCCTAACCCTAACCCTAGGCTACCCTTGACTGCTTCTGCCTCCAATAGATTTCCTAAGCACTAGTGTTTGAAGGAACAGCTTAAAAAGAGAATCCTAATGTGATTTCTTTATAATGGGTGTGTTCCTTATCTTATCCTAGTGTCTAAACTCTTCTCCATGGCTGGACCCCCAAATAATATTCCTTTACGTGCTAAGGGGTATCTAGAGAGTGGGATAGGTTTAATAACTACCCTAACCCTAACGCGTACCCTAACCCTAAACCGTACCCTAACCCTAACACGTATCCTAATCCTAACCCGTACCCTAAACCGAGCCCTAACCCTAACCCTAACCCATACCCTACGCCGTACCCGAACCCCTCCCGAAACCGTACCCTAAGCCGTACCCAACCCTAACCCTAAGCCTAACCCTAACCCTAGGCTACCCTTGACTGCTTCTGCCTCCAATAGATTTCCTAAGCACTAGTGTTTGAAGGAACAGCTTAAAAAGAGAATCCTAATGTGATTTCTTTATAATGGGTGTGTTCCTTATCTTATCCTAGTGTCTAAACTCTTCTCCATGGCTGGACCCCCAAATAATATTCCTTTACGTGCTAAGGGGTATCTAGAGAGTGGGATAGGTTTAATAACTACCCTAACCCTAACGCGTACCCTAACCCTAACCCCTACCCTAACCCTAAAACGTACCCTAATCCTAACCCGTACCCTAAACCGAGCCCTAACCCTAACACTAACCCTAACCCTAACCCTAACCCATACCCTACGCCGTACCCGAACCCCTCCCCGAACCCGTACCCTAAGCCGTACCCTAAGCCTAACCCTAAGCCTAACCCTAACCCTAGGCTACCGTTGACTGCTTCTGCCTCCAATAGATTTCCTAAGCACTAGTGTTTGAAGGAACAGCTTAAAAAGAGAATCCTAATGTGATTTCTTTATAATGGGTGTGTTCCTTATCTTATCCTAGTGTCTAAACTCTTCTCCATGGCTGGACCCGCAAATAATATTCCTTTACGTGCTAAGGGGTATCTAGAGAGTGGGATAGGTTTAATAACTACCCTAACCCTAACGCGTACCCTAACCCTAACCCCTACCCTAACCCTAACACGTACCCTAATCCTAACCCGTACCCTAAACCGAGCCCTAACCCTAACCCTAACCCTAAACCTAACCCTAACCCATACCCTACACCGTACCCGAACCCCTCCCCAAACCCGTACCCTAAGCCGTACCCTAAGCCTAACCCTAAGCCTAACCCTAACCCTAGGCTACCCTTGACTGCTTCTGCCTCCAAGAGATTTCCTAAGCACTAATGTTTGAAGGAACAGCTTAAAAAGAGAATCATAATGTGATTTCTTTATAATGGGTGTGTTCCTTATCTTATCCTAGTGTCTAAACTCTTCTCCATGGCTGGACCCCCAAATAATATTCCTTTACGTGCTAAGGGGTATCTAGAGAGTGGGATAGGTTTAATAACTACCCTAACCCAAACGCGTACCCTAACCCTAACCCCTACCCTAACCCTAACACGTACCCTAATCCTAACCCGTACCCTAAACCGAGCCCTAACCCTAACACTAACCCTAACCCTAACCCTAACCCATACCCAACGCCGTACCCGAACCCCTCCCCGAACCCGTAGCCTAAGCCGTACCCTAAGCCTAACCCTAAGCCTAACCCTAACCCTAGGCTACCCTTGACTGCTTCTGCCTCCAATAGATTTCCTAAGCACTAGTGTTTGAAGGAACAGCTTAAAAAGAGAATCCTAATGTGATTTCTTTATAATGGGTGTGTTCCTTATCTTATTCTAGTGTCTAAACTCTTCTCCATGGCTGGACCCCCAAATAATATTCCTTTACGTGCTAACGGGTTTCTAGAGAGTGGGATAGGTTTAATAACTACCCTAACCCTAATGCGTACCCTAACCCTAACCCCTACCCTAACCCTAACACGTACCCTAATCCTAACCCGTACCCTGAACCGAGCCCTAACCCTAACACTAACCCTAACCCTAACCCTAACCCATACCCTACGCCGTACCCGAACCCCTCCCCGAACCCGTACCCTAAGCCGTACCCTAAGCCTAACCCTAAGCCTAACCCTAACCCTAGGCTACCCTTGACTGCTTCTGCCTCCAATAGATTTCCTAAGCACTAGTGTTTGAAGGAACAGCTTAAAAAGAGAATCCTAATGTGATTTCTTTATAATGGGTGTGTTCCTTATCTTATCCTAGTGTCTAAACTCTTCTCCATGGCTGGACCCCCAAATAATATTCCTTTACATGCTAAGGGGTATCTAGAGAGTGGGATAGGTTTAATAACTACCCTAACCCTAACGCGTACCCTAACCCTAACCCCTACCCTAACCCTAAAACGTACCCTAATCCTAACCCGTACACTAAACCGAGCCCTAACCCTAACTCAAACCCTAACCCTAACCCTAACCCATACCCTACACCGTACCCGAACCCCTCCCCGAACCCGTAGCCTAAGCCGTACCCTAAGCCTAACCCTAAGCCTAACCCTAACCCTAGGCTACCCTTGACTGCTTCTGCCTCCAATAGATTTCCTAAGCACTAGTGTTTGAAGGAACAGCTTAAAAACAGAATCCTAATGTGATTTCTTTATAATGGGTGTGTTCCTTATCTTTTCCTAGTGTCTAAACTCTTCTCCATGGCTGGACCCCCAAATAATATTCCTTTACGTGCTTAGGGGTATCTAGAGAGTGGGATAAGTTTAATAACTACCCTAACCCTAACACGTACCCTAACCCTAACCCCTACCCTAACCCTAACACGTACCCTAATCCTAACCCGTACCCTGAACCGAGCCCTAACCCTAACACTAACCCTAACCCTAACCCTAACCCATACCCTACGCCGTACCCGAACCCCTCCCCGAACCCGTACCCTAAGCCGTACCCTAAGCCTAACCCTAAGCCTAACCCTAACCCTAGGCTACCCTTGACTGCTTCTGCCTCCAATAGATTTCCTAAGCACTAGTGTTTGAAGGAACAGCTTAAAAAGAGAATCCTAATGTGATTTCTTTATAATGGGTGTGTTCCTTATCTTATCCTAGTGTCTAAACTCTTCTCCATGGCTGGACCCCCAAATAATATTCCTTTAAATGCTAAGGGGTATCTAGAGAGTGGGATAGGTTTAATAACTACCCTAACCCTAACACGTACCCTAACCCTAACCCCTACCCTAACCCTAAAACGTACCCTAATCCTAACCCGTACACTAAACCGAGCCCTAACCCTAACTCAAACCCTAACCCTAACCCTAACCCATACCCTACGCCGTACCCGAACCCCTCCCCGAACCCGTACCCTAAGCCGTACCCTAACCCTAACCCTAAGCCTAACCCTAACCCTAGGCTACCCTTGACTGCTTCTGCCTCCAATAGATTTCCTAAGCACTAGTGTTTGAAGGAACAGCTTAAAAAGAGAATCCTAATGTGATTTCTTTATAATGGGTGTGTTCCTTATCTTATCCTAGTGTCTAAACTCTTCTCCATGGCTGGACCCGCAAATAATATTCCTTTACGTGCTAAGGGGTATCTAGAGAGTGGGATAGGTTTAATAACTACCCTAACCCTAACGCGTACCCTAACCCTAACCCCTACCCTAACCCTAACACGTACCCTAATCCTAACCCGTACCCTAAACCGAGCCCTAACCCTAACACGAACCCTAACCCTAACCCTAACACATACCCTATGCCGTACCCGAACCCCTCCCCGAACCCGTACCCTAAGCCGTACCCTAAGCCTAACCCTAAGCCTAACCCTAACCCTAGGCTACCCTTGACTGCTTCTGCCTCCAATAGATTTCCTAAGCACTAGTGTTTTAAGGAACGGCTTAAAAACAGAATCCTAATGTGATTTCTTTATAATGGGTGTGTTCCTTATCTTATCCTACTGTCTAAACTCTTCTCCATGGCTGGACCCCCAAATAATATTCCTTTACGTGCTAAGGGGTATCTAGAGAGTGGGATAGGTTTAATAACTACCCTAACCCTAACGCGTACCCTAACCCTAACCCCTACCCTAACCCTAACACGTACCCTAATCCTAACCCGTACCCTAAACTGAGCCCTAACCCTAACACTAACCCTAACCCTAACCCTAACCCATACCCTACACCGTACCCGAACCCCTCCCCGAAACCATACCCTAAGCCGTACCCTAAGCCTAACCCTAAGCCTAACCCTAACCCTAGGCTACCCTTGACTGCTTCTGCCTCCAATAGATTTCCTAAGCACTAGTGTTTGAAGGAACAGCTTAAAAAGAGAATCCTAATGTGATTTCTTTATAATGGGTGTGTTCCTTATCTTATCCTAGTGTCTAAACTCTTCTCCATGGCTGGACCCCCAAATAATATTCCTTTACGTGCTAAGGGGTATCTAGAGAGTGGGATAGGTTTAATAACTACCCTAACCCTAACGCGTACCCTAACCCTAACCCCTACCCTAACCCTAATCCGTACCCTAATCCTAACCCGTACCCTAAACCGAGCCCTAACCCTAACACTAACCCTAACCCTAACCCTAACCCATACCCTACGCCGTACCCGAACCCCTCCCCGAACCCGTACCCTAAGCCGTACCCTAAGCCTAACCCTAAGCCTAACCCTAACCCTAGGCTACCCTTGACTGCTTCTGCCTCCAATAGATTTCCTAAGCACTAGTGTTTGAAGGAACAGCTTAAAAAGAGAATCCTAATGTGATTTCTTTATAATGGGTGTGTTCCTTATCTTATCCTAGTGTCTAAACTCTTCTCCATGGCTGGACCCCCAAATAATATTCCTTTACATGCTAAGGGGTATCTAGAGAGTGAGATAGGTTTAATAACTACCCTAACCCTAACGCGTACCCTAACCCTAACCCCTACCCTAACCCTAAAACGTACCCTAATCCTAACCCGTACACAAAACCGAGCCCTAACCCTAACTCAAACCCTAACCCTAACCCTAACCCATACCCTACGCCGTACCCGAACCCCTCCCCGAACCCGTACCCTAAGCCGTACCCTAACCCTAACCCTAAGCCTAACCCTAACCCTAGGCTACCCTTGACTGCTTCTGCCTCCAATAGATTTCCTAAGCACTAGTGTTTGAAGGAACAGCTTAAAAAGAGAATCCTAATGTGATTTCTTTATAATGGGTGTGTTCCTTATCTTATCGTAGTGTCTAAACTCTTCTCCATGGCTGGACCCGCAAATAATATTCCTTTACGTGCTAAGGGGTATCTAGAGAGTGGGATAGGTTTACTAACTACCCTAACCCTAATGCGTACCCTAACCCTAACCCCTACCCTAACCCTAACACGTACCCTAATCCTAACCCGTACACTAAACCGAGCCCTAACCCTAACTCAAACCCTAACCCTAACCCTAACCCATACCCTACGCCGTACCCGAACCCCTCCCCGAACCCCTACCCTAAGCCTAACCCTAACCCTAACCCTAAGCCTAACCCTAACCCTAGGCTACCCTTGACTGCTTCTGCCTCCAATAGATTTCCTAAGCACTAGTGTTTGAAGGAACAACTTAAAAAGAGAATCCTAATGTGATTTCTTTATAATGTATGTGTTCCTTATTTTATCCTAGTGTCTAAACTCTTCTCCATGGCTGGACCCGCAAATAATATTCCTTTACGTGCTAAGGGGTATCTAGAGAGTGGGATAGGTTTAATAACTACCCTAACCCTAACGCGTACCCTAACCCTAACCCCTACCCTAACCCTAACACGTACCCTAATCCTAACCCGTACCCTAAACCGAGCCCTAACCCTAACACTAACCCTAAACCTAACCCTAACCCATACCCTACACCGTACCCGAACCCCTCCCCAAACCCGTACCCTAAGCCGTACCCTAAGCCTAACCCTAAGCCTAACCCTAACCCTAGGCTACCCTTGACTGCTTCTGCCTCCAACAGATTTCCTAAGCACTAATGTTTGAAGGAAAAGCTTAAAAAGAGAATCCTAATGTGATTTCTTTATAATGGGTGTGTTCCTTATCTTATCCTAGTGTCTAAACTCTTCTCCATGGCTGGACCCCCAAATAATATTCCTTTACGTGCTAAGGGGTATCTAGAGAGTGGGATAGGTTTAATAACTACCCTAACCCTAACGCGTACCCTAACCCTAACCCCTACCCTAACCCTAACACGTACCCTAATCCTAACCCGTACCCTAAACCGAGCCCTAACCCTAACACTAACCCTAACCCTAACCCTAACCCATACCCTACGCCGTACCCGAACCCCTCCCCGAACCCGTACCCTAAGCCGTACCCTAAGCCTAACCCTAAGCCTAACCCTAACCCTAGGCTACCCTTGACTGCTTCTGCCTCCAATAGATTTCCTAAGCACTAGTGTTTGAAGGAACAGCTTAAAAAGAGAATCCTAATGTGATTTCTTTATAATGGGTGTGTTCCTTATCTTATCCTAGTGTCTAAACTCTTCTCCATGGCTGGACCCCCAAATAATATTCCTTTACGTGCTAAGGGGTATCTAGAGAGTGGGATAGGTTTAATAACTACCCTAACCCTAACGCGTACCCTAACCCTAACCCCTACCCTAACCCTAACACGTACCCTAATCCTAAACCGTACCCTAAACCGAGCCCTAACCCTAACACTAACCCTAACCCTAACCCTAACCCATACCCTACGCCGTACCCGAACCCCTCCCCGAACCCGTACCCTAAGCCGTACCCTATGCCTAACCCTAAGCCTAACCCTAACCCTAGGCTACCCTTGACTGCTTCTGCCTCCAATAGATTTCCTAAGCACTAGTGTTTGAAGGAACAGCTTAAAAAGAGAATCCTAATGTGATTTCTTTATAATGGGTGTGTTCCTTATCTTATCCTAGTGTCTAAACTCTTCTCCGTGGCTGGACCCCCAAATAATATTCCTTTACGTGCTAAGGGGTATCTAGAGAGTGGGATAGGTTTAATAACTACCCTAACCCTAACGCGTACCCTAACCCTAACACCTACCCTAACCCTAACACGTACCCTAATCCTAACCCGTACCCTAAACCGAGCCCTAACCCTAACACTAACCCTAACCCTAACCCTAACCCATACCCTACGCCGTACCCGAACCCCTCCCCGAACCCGTACCCTAAGCCGTACCCTATGCCTAACCCTAAGCCTAACCCTAACCCTAGGCTACCCTTGACTGCTTCTGCCTCCAATAGATTTCCTAAGCACTAGTGTTTGAAGGAACAGCTTAAAAAGAGAATCCTAATGTGATTTCTTTATAATGGGTGTGTTCCTTATCTTATCCTAGTGTCTAAACTCTTCTCCATGGCTGGACCCCCAAATAATATTCCTTTACGTGCTAAGGGGTATCTAGAGAGTGGGATAGGTTTAATAACTACCCTAACCCTAACGCGTACCCTAACCCTAAACCGTACCCTAACCCTAACACGTATCCTAATCCTAACCCGTACCCTAAACCGAGCCCTAACCCTAACCCTAACCCATACCCTACGCCGTACCCGAACCCCTCCCCGAAACCGTACCCTAAGCCGTACCCAACCCTAACCCTAAGCCTAACCCTAACCCTAGGCTACCCTTGACTGCTTCTGCCTCCAATAGATTTCCTAAGCACTAGTGTTTGAAGGAACAGCTTAAAAAGAGAATCCTAATGTGATTTCTTTATAATGGGTGTGTTCCTTATCTTATCCTAGTGTCTAAACTCTTCTCCATGGCTGGACCCCCAAATAATATTCCTTTACGTGCTAAGGGGTATCTAGAGAGTGGGATAGGTTTAATAACTACCCTAACCCTAACGCGTACCCTAACCCTAACCCCTACCCTAACCCTAAAACGTACCCTAATCCTAACCCGTACCCTAAACCGAGCCCTAACCCTAACACTAACCCTAACCCTAACCCATACCCTACGCCGTACCCGAACCCCTCCCCGAACCCGTACCCTAAGCCGTACCCTAAGCCTAACCCTAAGCCTAACCCTAACCCTAGGCTACCGTTGACTGCTTCTGCCTCCAATAGATTTCCTAAGCACTAGTGTTTGAAGGAACAGCTTAAAAAGAGAATCCTAATGTGATTTCTTTATAATGGGTGTGTTCCTTATCTTATCCTAGTGTCTAAACTCTTCTCCATGGCTGGACCCCCAAATAATATTCCTTTACGTGCTAAGGGGTATCTAGAGAGTGGGATAGGTTTAATAACTACCCTAACCCTAACGCGTACCCTAACCCTAACCCCTACCCTAACCCTAACACGTACCCTAATCCTAACCCGTACCCTAAACCGAGCCCTAACCCTAACCCTAACCCTAAACCTAACCCTAACCCATACCCTACACCGTACCCGAACCCCTCCCCAAACCCGTACCCTAAGCCGTACCCTAAGCCTAACCCTAAGCCTAACCCTAACCCTAGGCTACCCTTGACTGCTTCTGCCTCCAAGAGATTTCCTAAGCACTAATGTTTGAAGGAACAGCTTAAAAAGAGAATCATAATGTGATTTCTTTATAATGGGTGTGTTCCTTATCTTATCCTAGTGTCTAAACTCTTCTCCATGGCTGGACCCCCAAATAATATTCCTTTACGTGCTAAGGGGTATCTAGAGAGTGGGATAGGTTTAATAACTACCCTAACCCAAACGCGTACCCTAACCCTAACCCCTACCCTAACCCTAACACGTACCCTAATCCTAACCCGTACCCTAAACCGAGCCCTAACCCTAACACTAACCCTAACCCTAACCCTAACCCATACCCAACGCCGTACCCGAACCCCTCCCCGAACCCGTAGCCTAAGCCGTACCCTAAGCCTAACCCTAAGCCTAACCCTAACCCTAGGCTACCCTTGACTGCTTCTGCCTCCAATAGATTTCCTAAGCACTAGTGTTTGAAGGAACAGCTTAAAAAGAGAATCCTAATGTGATTTCTTTATAATGGGTGTGTTCCTTATCTTATTCTAGTGTCTAAACTCTTCTCCATGGCTGGACCCCCAAATAATATTCCTTTACGTGCTAACGGGTTTCTAGAGAGTGGGATAGGTTTAATAACTACCCTAACCCTAATGCGTACCCTAACCCTAACCCCTACCCTAACCCTAACACGTACCCTAATCCTAACCCGTACCCTGAACCGAGCCCTAACCCTAACACTAACCCTAACCCTAACCCTAACCCATACCCTACGCCGTACCCGAACCCCTCCCCGAACCCGTACCCTAAGCCGTACCCTAAGCCTAACCCTAAGCCTAACCCTAACCCTAGGCTACCCTTGACTGCTTCTGCCTCCAATAGATTTCCTAAGCACTAGTGTTTGAAGGAACAGCTTAAAAAGAGAATCCTAATGTGATTTCTTTATAATGGGTGTGTTCCTTATCTTATCCTAGTGTCTAAACTCTTCTCCATGGCTGGACCCCCAAATAATATTCCTTTACATGCTAAGGGGTATCTAGAGAGTGGGATAGGTTTAATAACTACCCTAACCCTAACGCGTACCCTAACCCTAACCCCTACCCTAACCCTAAAACGTACCCTAATCCTAACCCGTACACTAAACCGAGCCCTAACCCTAACTCAAACCCTAACCCTAACCCTAACCCATACCCTACACCGTACCCGAACCCCTCCCCGAACCCGTAGCCTAAGCCGTACCCTAAGCCTAACCCTAAGCCTAACCCTAACCCTAGGCTACCCTTGACTGCTTCTGCCTCCAATAGATTTCCTAAGCACTAGTGTTTGAAGGAACAGCTTAAAAACAGAATCCTAATGTGATTTCTTTATAATGGGTGTGTTCCTTATCTTTTCCTAGTGTCTAAACTCTTCTCCATGGCTGGACCCCCAAATAATATTCCTTTACGTGCTTAGGGGTATCTAGAGAGTGGGATAAGTTTAATAACTACCCTAACCCTAACACGTACCCTAACCCTAACCCCTACCCTAACCCTAACACGTACCCTAATCCTAACCCGTACCCTGAACCGAGCCCTAACCCTAACACTAACCCTAACCCTAACCCTAACCCATACCCTACGCCGTACCCGAACCCCTCCCCGAACCCGTACCCTAAGCCGTACCCTAAGCCTAACCCTAAGCCTAACCCTAACCCTAGGCTACCCTTGACTGCTTCTGCCTCCAATAGATTTCCTAAGCACTAGTGTTTGAAGGAACAGCTTAAAAAGAGAATCCTAATGTGATTTCTTTATAATGGGTGTGTTCCTTATCTTATCCTAGTGTCTAAACTCTTCTCCATGGCTGGACCCCCAAATAATATTCCTTTAAATGCTAAGGGGTATCTAGAGAGTGGGATAGGTTTAATAACTACCCTAACCCTAACGCGTACCCTAACCCTAACCCCTACCCTAACCCTAACACGTACCCTAATCCTAACCCGTACCCTGAACCGAGCCCTAACCCTAACACTAACCCTAACCCTAACCCTAACCCATACCCTACGCCGTACCCGAACACCTCCCCGAACCCGTACGCTAAGCCGTACCCTAAGCCTAACCCTAAGCCTAACCCTAACCCTAGGCTACCCTTGACTGCTTCTGCCTCCAATAGATTTCCTAAGCACTAGTGTTTTAAGGAACAGCTTAAAAACAGAATCCTAATGTGATTTCTTTATAATGGGTGTGTTACTTATCTTATCCTAGTGTCTAAACTCTTCTCCATGGCTGGACCCCCAAATAATATTCCTTTACGTGCTAAGGGGTATCTAGAGAGTGGGATAGGTTTAATAACTACCCTAACCCTAACACGTACCCTAACCCTAACCCCTACCCTAACCCTAACACGTACCCTAATCCTAACCCGTACCCTAAACCGAGCCCTAACCCTAACACGAACCCTAACCCTAACCCTAACACATACCCTATGCCGTACCCGAACCCCTCCCCGAACCCGTACCCTAAGCCGTACCCTAAGCCTAACCCTAAGCCTAACCCTAACCCTAGGCTACCCTTGACTGCTTCTGCCTCCAATAGATTTCCTAAGCACTAGTGTTTTAAGGAACGGCTTAAAAACAGAATCCTAATGTGATTTCTTTATAATGGGTGTGTTCCTTATCTTATCCTACTGTCTAAACTCTTCTCCATGGCTGGACCCCCAAATAATATTCCTTTACGTGCTAAGGGGTATCTAGAGAGTGGGATAGGTTTAATAACTACCCTAACCCTAACGCGCACCCTAACCCTAACCCCTACCCTAACCCTAACACGTACCCTAATCCTAACCCGTACCCTAAACTGAGCCCTAACCCTAACACTAACCCTAACCCTAACCCTAACCCATACCCTACACCGTACCCGAACCCCTCCCCGAGACCATACCCTAAGCCGTACCCTAAGCCTAACCCTAAGCCTAACCCTAACCCTAGGCTACCCTTGACTGCTTCTGCCTCCAATAGATTTCCTAAGCACTAGTGTTTGAAGGAACAGCTTAAAAAGAGAATCCTAATGTGATTTCTTTATAATGGGTGTGTTCCTTATCTTATCGTAGTGTCTAAACTCTTCTCCATGGCTGGACCCGCAAATAATATTCCTTTACGTGCTAAGGGGTATCTAGAGAGTGGGATAGGTTTACTAACTACCCTAACCCTAATGCGTACCCTAACCCTAACCCCTACCCTAACCCTAACACGTACCCTAATCCTAACCCGTACACTAAACCGAGCCCTAACCCTAACTCAAACCCTAACCCTAACCCTAACCCATACCCTACGCCGTACCCGAACCCCTCCCCGAACCCCTCCCCGAACCCCTACCCTAAGCCTAACCCTAACCCTAACCTAAGCCTAACCCTAACCCTAGGCTACCCTTGACTGCTTCTGCCTCCAATAGATTTCCTAAGCACTAGTGTTTGAAGGAACAACTTAAAAAGAGAATCCTAATGTGATTTCTTTATAATGTATGTGTTCCTTATTTTATCCTAGTGTCTAAACTCTTCTCCATGGCTGGACCCGCAAATAATATTCCTTTACGTGCTAAGGGGTATCTAGAGAGTGGGATAGGTTTAATAACTACCCTAACCCTAACGCGTACCCTAACCCTAACCCCTACCCTAACCCTAACACGTACCCTAATCCTAACCCGTACCCTAAACCGAGCCCTAACCCTAACACTAACCCTAAACCTAACCCTAACCCATACCCTACACCGTACCCGAACCCCTCCCCAAACCCGTACCCTAAGCCGTTACCCTAAGCCTAACCCTAAGCCTAACCCTAACCCTAGGCTACCCTTGACTGCTTCTGCCTCCAACAGATTTCCTAAGCACTAATGTTTGAAGGAAAAGCTTAAAAAGAGAATCCTAATGTGATTTCTTTATAATGGGTGTGTTCCTTATCTTATCCTAGTGTCTAAACTCTTCTCCATGGCTGGACCCCCAAATAATATTCCTTTACGTGCTAAGGGGTATCTAGAGAGTGGGATAGGTTTAATAACTACCCTAACCCTAACGCGTACCCTAACCCTAACCCCTACCCTAACCCTAACACGTACCCTAATCCTAACCCGTACCCTAAACCGAGCCCTAACCCTAACACTAACCCTAACCCTAACCCTAACCCATACCCTACGCCGTACCCGAACCCCTCCCCGAACCCGTACCCTAAGCCGTACCCTAAGCCTAACCCTAAGCCTAACCCTAACCCTAGGCTACCCTTGACTGCTTCTGCCTCCAATAGATTTCCTAAGCACTAGTGTTTGAAGGAACAGCTTAAAAAGAGAATCCTAATGTGATTTCTTTATAATGGGTGTGTTCCTTATCTTATCCTAGTGTCTAAACTCTTCTCCATGGCTGGACCCCCAAATAATATTCCTTTACGTGCTAAGGGGTATCTAGAGAGTGGGATAGGTTTAATAACTACCCTAACCCTAACGCGTACCCTAACCCTAACCCCTACCCTAACCCTAACACGTACCCTAATCCTAAACCGTACCCTAAACCGAGCCCTAACCCTAACACTAACCCTAACCCTAACCCTAACCCATACCCTACGCCGTACCCGAACCCCTCCCCGAACCCGTACCCTAAGCCGTACCCTATGCCTAACCCTAAGCCTAACCCTAACCCTAGGCTACCCTTGACTGCTTCTGCCTCCAATAGATTTCCTAAGCACTAGTGTTTGAAGGAACAGCTTAAAAAGAGAATCCTAATGTGATTTCTTTATAATGGGTGTGTTCCTTATCTTATCCTAGTGTCTAAACTCTTCTCCGTGGCTGGACCCCCAAATAATATTCCTTTACGTGCTAAGGGGGTATCTAGAGAGTGGGATAGGTTTAATAACTACCCTAACCCTAACGCGTACCCTAACCCTAACACCTACCCTAACCCTAACACGTACCCTAATCCTAACCCGTACCCTAAACCGAGCCCTAACCCTAACACTAACCCTAACCCTAACCCTAACCCATACCCTACGCCGTACCCGAACCCCTCCCCGAACCCGTACCCTAAGCCGTACCCTATGCCTAACCCTAAGCCTAACCCTAACCCTAGGCTACCCTTGACTGCTTCTGCCTCCAATAGATTTCCTAAGCACTAGTGTTTGAAGGAACAGCTTAAAAAGAGAATCCTAATGTGATTTCTTTATAATGGGTGTGTTCCTTATCTTATCCTAGTGTCTAAACTCTTCTCCATGGCTGGACCCCCAAATAATATTCCTTTACGTGCTAAGGGGTATCTAGAGAGTGGGATAGGTTTAATAACTACCCTAACCCTAACGCGTACCCTAACCCTAAACCGTACCCTAACCCTAACACGTATCCTAATCCTAACCCGTACCCTAAACCGAGCCCTAACCCTAACCCTAACCCATACCCTACGCCGTACCCGAACCCTCCCCGAAACCGTACCCTAAGCCGTACCCAACCCTAACCCTAAGCCTAACCCTAACCCTAGGCTACCCTTGACTGCTTCTGCCTCCAATAGATTTCCTAAGCACTAGTGTTTGAAGGAACAGCTTAAAAAGAGAATCCTAATGTGATTTCTTTATAATGGGTGTGTTCCTTATCTTATCCTAGTGTCTAAACTCTTCTCCATGGCTGGACCCCCAAATAATATTCCTTTACGTGCTAAGGGGTATCTAGAGAGTGGGATAGGTTTAATAACTACCCTAACCCTAACGCGTACCCTAACCCTAACCCCTACCCTAACCCTAAAACGTACCCTAATCCTAACCCGTACCCTAAACCGAGCCCTAACCCTAACACTAACCCTAACCCTAACCCTAACCCATACCCTACGCCGTACCCGAACCCCTCCCCGAACCCGTACCCTAAGCCGTACCCTAAGCCTAACCCTAAGCCTAACCCTAACCCTAGGCTACCGTTGACTGCTTCTGCCTCCAATAGATTTCCTAAGCACTAGTGTTTGAAGGAACAGCTTAAAAAGAGAATCCTAATGTGATTTCTTTATAATGGGTGTGTTCCTTATCTTATCCTAGTGTCTAAACTCTTCTCCATGGCTGGACCCGCAAATAATATTCCTTTACGTGCTAAGGGGTATCTAGAGAGTGGGATAGGTTTAATAACTACCCTAACCCTAACGCGTACCCTAACCCTAACCCCTACCCTAACCCTAACACGTACCCTAATCCTAACCCGTACCCTAAACCGAGCCCTAACCCTAACCCTAACCCTAAACCTAACCCTAACCCATACCCTACACCGTACCCGAACCCCTCCCCAAACCCGTACCCTAAGCCGTACCCTAAGCCTAACCCTAAGCCTAACCCTAACCCTAGGCTACCCTTGACTGCTTCTGCCTCCAAGAGATTTCCTAAGCACTAATGTTTGAAGGAACAGCTTAAAAAGAGAATCATAATGTGATTTCTTTATAATGGGTGTGTTCCTTATCTTATCCTAGTGTCTAAACTCTTCTCCATGGCTGGACCCCCAAATAATATTCCTTTACGTGCTAAGGGGTATCTAGAGAGTGGGATAGGTTTAATAACTACCCTAACCCAAACGCGTACCCTAACCCTAACCCCTACCCTAACCCTAACACGTACCCTAATCCTAACCCGTACCCTAAACCGAGCCCTAACCCCTAACACTAACCCTAACCCTAACCCTAACCCATACCCAACGCCGTACCCGAACCCCTCCCCGAACCCGTAGCCTAAGCCGTACCCTAAGCCTAACCCTAAGCCTAACCCTAACCCTAGGCTACCCTTGACTGCTTCTGCCTCCAATAGATTTCCTAAGCACTAGTGTTTGAAGGAACAGCTTAAAAAGAGAATCCTAATGTGATTTCTTTATAATGGGTGTGTTCCTTATCTTATTCTAGTGTCTAAACTCTTCTCCATGGCTGGACCCCCAAATAATATTCCTTTACGTGCTAACGGGTTTCTAGAGAGTGGGATAGGTTTAATAACTACCCTAACCCTAATGCGTACCCTAACCCTAACCCCTACCCTAACCCTAACACGTACCCTAATCCTAACCCGTACCCTGAACCGAGCCCTAACCCTAACACTAACCCTAACCCTAACCCTAACCCATACCCTACGCCGTACCCGAACCCCTCCCCGAACCCGTACCCTAAGCCGTACCCTAACCCTAACCCTAAGCCTAACCCTAACCCTAGGCTACCCTTGACTGCTTCTGCCTCCAATAGATTTCCTAAGCACTAGTGTTTGAAGGAACAGCTTAAAAAGAGAATCCTAATGTGATTTCTTTATAATGGGTGTGTTCCTTATCTTATCCTAGTGTCTAAACTCTTCTCCATGGCTGGACCCCCAAATAATATTCCTTTACATGCTAAGGGGTATCTAGAGAGTGGGATAGGTTTAATAACTACCCTAACCCTAACGCGTACCCTAACCCTAACCCCTACCCTAACCCTAAAACGTACCCTAATCCTAACCCGTACACTAAACCGAGCCCTAACCCTAACTCAAACCCTAACCCTAACCCTAACCCATACCCTACACCGTACCCGAACCCCTCCCCGAACCCGTAGCCTAAGCCGTACCCTAAGCCTAACCCTAAGCCTAACCCTAACCCTAGGCTACCCTTGACTGCTTCTGCCTCCAATAGATTTCCTAAGCACTAGTGTTTGAAGGAACAGCTTAAAAACAGAATCCTAATGTGATTTCTTTATAATGGGTGTGTTCCTTATCTTTTCCTAGTGTCTAAACTCTTCTCCATGGCTGGACCCCCAAATAATATTCCTTTACGTGCTTAGGGGTATCTAGAGAGTGGGATAAGTTTAATAACTACCCTAACCCTAACACGTACCCTAACCCTAACCCCTACCCTAACCCTAACACGTACCCTAATCCTAACCCGTACCCTGAACCGAGCCCTAACCCTAACACTAACCCTAACCCTAACCCTAACCCATACCCTACGCCGTACCCGAACCCCTCCCCGAACCCGTACCCTAAGCCGTACCCTAAGCCTAACCCTAAGCCTAACCCTAACCCTAGGCTACCCTTGACTGCTTCTGCCTCCAATAGATTTCCTAAGCACTAGTGTTTGAAGGAACAGCTTAAAAGAGAATCCTAATGTGATTTCTTTATAATGGGTGTGTTCCTTATCTTATCCTAGTGTCTAAACTCTTCTCCATGGCTGGACCCCCAAATAATATTCCTTTAAATGCTAAGGGGTATCTAGAGAGTGGGATAGGTTTAATAACTACCCTAACCCTAACACGTACCCTAACCCTAACCCCTACCCTAACCCTAAAACGTACCCTAATCCTAACCCGTACACTAAACCGAGCCCTAACCCTAACTCAAACCCTAACCCTAACCCTAACCCATACCCTACGCCGTACCCGAACCCCTCCCCGAACCCGTACCCTAAGCCGTACCCTAACCCTAACCCTAAGCCTAACCCTAACCCTAGGCTACCCTTGACTGCTTCTGCCTCCAATAGATTTCCTAAGCACTAGTGTTTGAAGGAACAGCTTAAAAAGAGAATCCTAATGTGATTTCTTTATAATGGGTGTGTTCCTTATCTTATCCTAGTGTCTAAACTCTTCTCCATGGCTGGACCCGCAAATAATATTCCTTTACGTGCTAAGGGGTATCTAGAGAGTGGGATAGGTTTAATAACTACCCTAACCCTAACGCGTACCCTAACCCTAACCCTACCCTAACCCTAACACGTACCCTAATCCTAACCCGTACCCTAAACCA
>NW_026778013.1:0-56929 GCF_028023285.1 Balaenoptera ricei
TACTCAAACCCTAACCCTAACCCATACCCTACGCCGTACCCGAACCCCCTCCCCGAACCCGTAGACTAAGCCGTACCCTAAGCCTAACCCTAAGCCTAACCCTAACCCTAGGCTACCCTTGACTGCTTCTGCCTCCAATAGATTTCCTAAGCACTAGTGTTTGAAGGAACAGCTTAAAAGAGAATCCTAATGTGATTTCTTTATAATGGGTGTGTTCCTTATCTTATCCTAGTGTCTAAACTCTTCTCCATGGCTGGACCCCCAAATAATATTCCTTTACGTGCTAAGGGGTATCTAGAGAGTGGGATAGGTTTAATAACTACCCTAACCCTAACACGTACCCTAACCCTAACCCCTACCCTAACCCTAACACGTACCCTAATCCTAACCCGTACCCTGAACCGAGCCCTAACCCTAAGACTAACCCTAACCCTAACCCTAACCCATACCCTACGCCGTACCCGAACCCCTCCCCGAACCCGTACCCTAAGCCGTACCCTAAGCCTAACCCTAAGCCTAACCCTAACCCTAGGCTACCCTTGACTCTGCTTCTGCCTCCAATAGATTTCCTAAGCACTAGTGTTTTAAGGAACGGCTTAAAAAGAGAATCCTAATGTGATTTCTTTATAATGGGTGTGTTCCTTATTTATCCTAGTGTCTAAACTCTTCTCCATGGCTGGACCCCCAAATAATATTCCTTTACGTGCTAAGGGGTATCTAGAGAGTGGGATAGGTTTACTAACTACCCTAACCTAATGCGTACCCTAACCCTAACCCCTACCCTAACCCTAACACGTACCCTAATCCTAACCCGTACCCTAAACCGAGCCCTAACCCTAACACGAACCCTAACACTAACCCTAACCCATACCCTACGCCGTACCCGAACCCCTCCCCGAACCCCTACCCTAAGCCGTACCCTAACCCTAACCCTAAGCCTAACACTAACCCTAGGCTACCCTTGACTGCTTCTGCCTCCAATAGATTCCTAAGCACTAGTGTTTTAAGGAACAACTTAAAAAGAGAATCCTAATGTGATTTGTTTATAATGTATGTGTTCCTTATTTTATCCTAGTGTCTAAACTCTTCTCCATGGCTGGACCCGCAAATAATATTCCTTTACGTGCTAAGGGTATCTAGAGAGTGGGATAGGTTTAATAACTTCCCTAACCCTAACGCGTACCCTAACCCTAACCCCTACCCTAACCCTAACACGTACCCTAATCCTAACCCGTACCCTGAACCGAGCCCTAACCCTAACACTAACCCTAACCCTAACCCTAATCCATACCCTACGCCGTACCCGAACCCCTCCCCGAACCCGTACCCTAAGCCGTACCCTAAGCCTAACCCTAAGCCTAACACTAACCCTAGGCTACCCTTGACTGCTTCTGCCTCCAATAGATTTCCTAAGCACTAGTGTTTGAAGAAACAGCTTAAAAAGAGAATCCTAATGTGATTTCTTTATAATGGGTGTGTTCCTTATCTTATCCTAGTGTCTAAACTCTTCTCCATGGCTGGACCCCCAAATAATATTCCTTTACGTGCTAAGGGGTATCTAGAGAGTGGGATAGGTTTAATAACTACCCTAACCCCTAACACGTACCCTAACCCTAACCCCTACCCTAACCCTAACACGTACCCTAACCCTAACCCGTACCCTGAACCGAGCCCTAACCCTAACACTAACCCTAACCCTAACCCTAACCCATACCCTACGCCGTACCCGAACCCCTCCCCGAACCCGTACCCTAAGCCGTACCCTCAGCCTAACCCTAAGCCTAACCCTAACCCTAGGCTACCCTTGACTGCTTCTGCCTCAATAGATTTCCTAAGCACTAGTGTTTGAAGGAACAGCTTAAAAAGGAATCCTAATGTGATTTCTTTATAATGGGTGTGTTCCTTATCTTATCCTAGTGTCTAAACTCTTCTCCATGGCTGGACCCACAAATAATACACCTTTACGTGCTAAGGGGTATCTAGAGAGTGGGATAGGTTTAATAACTACCCTAACCCTAACGCGTACCCTAACCCTAACACCTACCCTAACCCTAAAACGTACCCTAATCCTAACCCGTACACTAAACCGAGCCCTAACCCTAACTCAAACCCTAAACCTAACCCATACCCTACGCCGTACCCGAACCCCTCCCCGAACCCGTACCTTAAGCGTACCCTAAGCCTAACCCTAAGCCTAACCCTAACCCTAGGCTACCCTTGACTGCTTCTGCCTCCAATAGATTTCCTAAGCACTAGTGTTTGAAGGAACAGCTTAAAAAGAGAATCCTAATGTGATTTCTTTATAATGGGTGTGTTCCTTATCTTATCCTAGTGTCTAAACTCTTCTCCATGGCTGGACCCCCAAATAATATTCCTTTACGTGCTAAGTGGTATCTAGAGAGTGGGATAGGTTTAATAACTACCCTAACCCTAATGCGTACCCTAACCCTAACCCCTACCCTAACCCTAACACTTACCCTAATCCCTAACCCGTACCTAAACCGAGCCTAACCCTAACACGAACCCTAACCCTAACCCTAACCCATACCCTACGCCGTACCCGAACCCCTCCCCGAACCCCTACCCTAAGCCGTACCCTAACCCTAAACCTAAGCCTAACCCTAACCCTAGGCTACCCTTGACTGCTTCTGCCTCCAATAGATTTCCTAATTACTAGTGTTTGAAGGAACGGCTTAAAAAGAGAATCCTAATGTGATTTCTTTATAATGGGTGTGTTCCTTATCTTATCCCTAGTGTCTAAACTCTTCTCCATGGCTGGACCCCCAAATAATATTCCTTTACGTGCTAAGGGGTATCTAGAGGAGTGGGATAGGTTTAATAACTACCCTAAACCTAACGCGTAACCTAACCCTAACCCCTACCCTAACCCTAACCCGTACCCTAATCCTAAACCCGTACCCTAAACCGAGCCCTAACCCTAACACTAACCCTAACCCTAACCCTAACCCATACCCTACGCCGTACCCGAACCCCTCCCCGAACCCGTACCCTAAGCCGTACCCAAAGCCTAACCCTAAGCCTAACCTAACCCTAGGCTACCCTTGACCGCTTCTGCCTCCAATAGATTTCCTAAGCACTAGTGTTTGAAGGAACAGCTTAAAAAGAGAATCCTAATGTGATTTCTTTATAATGGGTGTGTTCCTTATCTTATCCTAGTGTCTAAACTCTTCTCCATGGCTGGACCCCCAAATAATATTCCTTTACATGCTAAGGGGTATCTAGAGAGTGGGATAGGTTTAATAACTACCCTAACCCTAACGCGTACCCTAACCCTAACCACTACCCTAACCCCTAAAACGTACCCTAATCCTAACCCGTACACTAAACCGAGCCCTAAACCTAACTCAAACCCTAACCCTAACCCTAACCCATACCCTACGCCGTACCCGAACCCCTCCCGAACCGTACCCTAAGCCATACCCTAACCCTAACCCTAAGCCTAACCCTAACCCTAGGCTACCCTTGACTGCTTCTGCCTCCAATAGATTTCCTAAGCACTAGTGTTTGAAGGAACAGCTTAAAAAGAGAATCCTAATGTGATTTCTTTATAATGGGTGTGTTCCTTATCTTATCCTAGTGTCTAAACTCTTCTCCATGGCTGGACCCCCAAATAATATTCCTTTACGTGCTAAGGGGTATCTAGAGAGTGGGATAGGTTTAATAACTACCCTAACCCTAACGCGTACCCTAACCCTAACCCCTACCCTAACCCTAACACGTACCCTAATCCTAACCCGTACACTAAACCGAGCCCTAACCCTAACTCAAACCCTAACCCTAACCCATCCCTACGCCGTACCAGAACCCCTCCCCGAACCCGTAGACTAAGCCGTACCCTAAGCCTAACCCTAAGCCTACCCCTAACCCTAGGCTACCCTTGACTGCTTCTGCCTCCAATAGATTTCCTAAGCACTAGTGTTTGAAGGAACAGCTTAAAAAGAGAATCCTAATGTGATTTCTTTATAATGGGTGTGTTCCTTATCTTATCCTAGTGTGTAAACTCTTCTCCATGGCTGGACCCCCAAATAATATTCCTTTTACGTGCTAAGGGGTATCTAGAGAGTGGGATAGGTTTAATAACTACCCTAACCCTAACACGTACCCTAACCCTAACCCCTACCCTAACCTAACCCCTACCCTAACCCTAACACGTACCCTAATCCTAACCCGTACCCTGAACCGAGCCCTAACCCTAAGACTAACCCTAACCCTAACCCTAACCCATACCCTACGCCGTACCCGAACCCCTCCCCGAACCCGTACCCTAAGCCGTACCTAAGCCTAACCCTAAGCCTAACCCTAACCCTAGGCTACCCTTGACTGCTTCTGCCTCCAATAGATTTCCTAAGCACTAGTGTTTTAAGGAACGGCTTAAAAACAGAATCCTAATGTGATTTCTTTATAATGGGTGTGTTCCTTATTTATCCTAGTGTCTAAACTCTTCTCATGGCTGGACCCCCAAATAATATTCCTTTACGTGCTAAGGGGTATCTAGAGAGTGGGATAGGTTTACTAACTACCCTAACCTAATGCGTACCCTAACCCTAACCCCTACCCTAACCCTAACACGTACCCTAATCCTAACCCGTACCCTAAACCGAGCCCTAACCCTAACACGAACCCTAACACTAACCCTAACCCATACCCTACGCCGTACCCGAACCCCTCCCCGAACCCCTACCCTAAGCCGTACCCTAACCCTAACCCTAAGCCTAACCCTAACCCTAGGCTACCCTTGACTGCTTCTGCCTCCAATAGATTTCCTAAGCACTAGTGTTTTAAGGAACAACTTAAAAAGAGAATCCTAATGTGATTTGTTTATAATATATGTGTTCCTTATCTTATCCTAGTGTCTAAACGCTTCTCCATGGCTGGACCCCCAAATAATATTCCTTTACGTGCTAAGGGGTATCTAGAGAGTGGGATAGGTTTAATAACTACCCTAAACCTAACGCGTACCCTAACCCTAACCCCTACCCTAACCCTAACCCGTACCCTAATCCTAACCCGTACCCTAAACCGAGCCCTAACCCTAACACTAACCCTAACCCTAACCCTAACCCATACCCTACGCCGTACCCGAACCCCTCCCCGAACCCGTACCCTAAGCCGTACCCTAAGCCTAACCCTAAGCCTAACCCTAACCCTAGGCTACCCTTGACTGCTTCTGCCTCCAATAGATTTCCTAAGCACTAGTGTTTGAAGGAACAGCTTAAAAAGAGAATCCTAATGTGATTTCTTTATAATGGGTGTGTTCCTTATCTTATCCTAGTGTCTAAACTCTTCTCCATGGCTGGACCCCCAAATAATATTCCTTTACGTGCTAAGGGGTATCTAGAGAGTGGGATAGGTTTAATAACTACCCTAACCCTAACGCGTACCCTAACCCTAACCCCTACCCTAACCCTAAAACGTACCCTAATCCTAACCCGTACACTAAACCGAGCCCTAACCCTAACTCAAACCCTAACCCTAACCCTAACCCATACCCTACGCCGTACCCGAACCCCCTCCCCGAACCCGTACCCTAAGCCGTACCCTAACCCTAACCCTAAGCCTAACCCTAACCTAGGCTACCCTTGACTGCTTCTGCCTCCAATAGATTTCCTAAGCACTAGTGTTTGAAGGAACAGCTTAAAAAGAGAATCCTAATGTGATTTCTTTATAATGGGTGTGTTCCTTATCTTATCCTAGTGTCTAAACTCTTCTCCATGGCTGGACCCCCAAATAATATTCCTTTACGTGCTAAGGGGTATCTAGAGAGTGGGATAGGTTTAATAACTACCCTAACCCTAACGCGTACCCTAACCCTAACCCCTACCCTAACCCTAACATGTACCCTAATCCTAACCCGTACACTAAACCGAGCCCTAACCCTAACTCAAACCCTAACCCTAACCCATACCCTACGCCGTACCCGAACCCCTCCCCGAACCCGTAGACTAAGCCGTACCCTAAGCTAACCCTAAGCCTAACCCTAACCCTAGGCTACCCTTGACTGCTTCTGCCTCCAATAGATTTCCTAAGCACTAGTGTTTGAAGGAACAGCTTAAAAAGAGAATCCTAATGTGATTTCTTTATAATGGGTGTGTTCCTTATCTTATCCTAGTGTCTAAACTCTTCTCCATGGCTGGACCCCCAAATAATATTCCTTTACGTGCTAAGGGTATCTAGAGAGTGGGATAGGTTTAATAACTACCCTAACCCTAACACGTACCCTAACCCTAACCCCTACCCTAACCCTAACACGTACCCTAATCCTAACCCGTACCCTGAACCGAGCCCTAACCCTAAGACTAACCCTAACCCTAACCCTAACCCATACCCTACGCCGTACCCCGAACCCCTCCCCCGAACCCGTACCCTAAGCCGTACCTAAGCCTAACCCTAAGCCTAACCCTAACCCTAGGCTACCCTTGACTGCTTCTGCTCCAATAGATTTCCTAAGCACTAGTGTTTTAAGGAACGGCTTAAAAAGAGAATCCTAATGTGATTTCTTTATAATGGGTGTGTTCCTTATTTATCCTAGTGTCTAAACTCTTCTCCATGGCTGGACCCCCAAATAATATTCCTTTACGTGCTAAGGGTATCTAGAGAGTGGGATAGGTTTACTAACTACCCTAACCTAATGCGTACCCTAACCCTAACCCCTACCCTAACCCTAACACGTACCCTAATCCTAACCCGTACCCTAAACCGAGCCCTAACCCTAACACGAACCCTAACACTAACCCTAACCCATACCCTACGCCGTACCCGAACCCCTCCCCGAACCCCTACCCTAAGCCGTACCCTAACCCTAACCCTAAGCCTAACACTAACCCTAGGCTACCCTTGACTGCTTCTGCCTCCAATAGATTTCCTAAGCACTAGTGTTTTAAGGAACAACTTAAAAAGAGAATCCTAATGTGATTTGTTTATAATGTATGTGTTCCTTATTTTATCCTAGTGTCTAAACTCTTCTCCATGGCTGGACCCGCAAATAATATTCCTTTACGTGCTAAGGGGTATCTAGAGAGTGGGATAGGTTTAATAACTTCCCTAACCCTAACGCGTACCCTAACCCTAACCCCTACCCTAACCCTAACACGTACCCTAATCCTAACCCGTACCCTGAACCGAGCCCTAACCCCTAACACTAACCCTAACCCTAACCCTAATCCATACCCTACGCCGTACCCGAACCCCTCCCCGAACCCGTACCCTAAGCCGTACCCTAAGCCTAACCCTAAGCCTAACACTAACCCTAGGCTACCCTTGACTGCTTCTGCCTCCAATAGATTTCCTAAGCACTAGTGTTTGAAGAAACAGCTTAAAAAGAGAATCCTAATGTGATTTCTTTATAATGGGTGTGTTCCTTATCTTATCCTAGTGTCCTAAACTCTTCTCCATGGCTGGACCCCCAAATAATATTCCTTACGTGCTAAGGGGTATCTAGAGAGTGGGATAGGTTTAATAACTACCCTAACCCTAACACGTACCCTAACCCTAACCCCTACCCTAACCCTAACACGTACCCTAACCCTAACCCGTACCCTGAACCGAGCCCTAACCCTAACACTAACCCTAACCCTAACCCTAACCCATACCCTACGCCGTACCCGAACCCCTCCCCGAACCCGTACCCTAAGCCGTACCTCAGCCTAACCCTAAGCCTAACCCTAACCCTAGGCTACCCTTGACTGCTTCTGCCTCCAATAGATTTCCTAAGCACTAGTGTTTGAAGGAACAGCTTAAAAGAGAATCCTAATGTGATTTCTTTATAATGGGTGTGTTCCTTATCTTATCCTAGTGTCTAAACTCTTCTCCATGGCTGGACCCACAAATAATACACCTTTACGTGCTAAGGGGTATCTAGAGAGTGGGATAGGTTTAATAACTACCCTAACCCTAACGCGTACCCTAACCCTAACACCTACCCTAACCCTAAAACGTACCCTAATCCTAACCCGTACACTAAACCGAGCCCTAACCCTAACTCAAACCCTAAACCTAACCCATACCCTACGCCGTACCCGAACCCCTCCCCGAACCCGTACCTTAAGCCGTACCCTAAGCCTAACCCTAAGCCTAACCCTAACCCTAGGCTACCCTTGACTGCTTCTGCCTCCAATAGATTTCCTAAGCACTAGTGTTTGAAGGAACAGCTTAAAAAGAGAATCCTAATGTGATTTCTTTATAATGGGTGTGTTCCTTATCTTATCCTAGTGTCTAAACTCTTCTCCATGGCTGGACCCCCAAATAATATTCCTTTACGTGCTAAGTGGTATCTAGAGAGTGGGATAGGTTTAATAACTACCCTAACCCTAATGCGTACCCTAACCCTAACCCCTACCCTAACCCTAACACTTACCCTAATCCTAACCCGTACCCTAAACCGAGCCCTAACCCTAACACGAACCCTAACCCTAACCCTAACCCATACCCTACGCCGTACCCGAACCCCTCCCCGAACCCCTACCCTAAGCCGTACCCTAACCCTAAACCTAAGCCTAACCCTAACCCTAGGCTACCCTTGACTGCTTCTGCCTCCAATAGATTTCCTAATTACTAGTGTTTGAAGGAACGGCTTAAAAAGAGAATCCTAATGTGATTTCTTTATAATGGGTGTGTTCCTTATCTTATCCTAGTGTCTAAACTCTTCTCCATGGCTGGACCCCCAAATAATATTCCTTTACGTGCTAAGGGGTATCTAGAGAGTGGGATAGGTTTAATAACTACCCTAAACCTAACGCGTAACCTAACCCTAACCCCTACCCTAACCCTAACCCGTACCCTAATCCTAACCCGTACCCTAAACCGAGCCCTAACCCTAACACTAACCCTAACCCTAACCCTAACCCATACCCTACGCCGTACCCGAACCCCTCCCCGAACCCGTACCCTAAGCCGTACCCAAAGCCTAACCCTAAGCCTAACCCTAACCCTAGGCTACCCTTGACCGCTTCTGCCTCCAATAGATTTCCTAAGCACTAGTGTTTGAAGGAACAGCTTAAAAAGAGAATCCTAATGTGATTTCTTTATAATGGGTGTGTTCCTTATCTTATCCTAGTGTCTAAACTCTTCTCCATGGCTGGACCCCCAAATAATATTCCTTTACATGCTAAGGGGTATCTAGAGAGTGGGATAGGTTTAATAACTACCCTAACCCTAACGCGTACCCTAACCCTAACCACTACCCTAACCCTAAAACGTACCCTAATCCTAACCCGTACACTAAACCGAGCCCTAAACCTAACTCAAACCCTAACCCTAACCCTAACCCATACCCTACGCCGTACCCGAACCCCTCCCCGAACCCGTACCCTAAGCCATACCCTAACCCTAACCCTAAGCCTAACCCTAACCCTAGGCTACCCTTGACTGCTTCTGCCTCCAATAGATTTCCTAAGCACTAGTGTTTGAAGGAACAGCTTAAAAAGAGAATCCTAATGTGATTTCTTTATAATGGGTGTGTTCCTTATCTTATCCTAGTGTCTAAACTCTTCTCCATGGCTGGACCCCCAAATAATATTCCTTTACGTGCTAAGGGGTATCTAGAGAGTGGGATAGGTTTAATAACTACCCTAACCCTAACGCGTACCCTAACCCTAACCCCTACCCTAACCCTAACACGTACCCTAATCCTAACCCGTACACTAAACCGAGCCCTAACCCTAACTCAAACCCTAACCCTAACCCATACCCTACGCCGTACCAGAACCCCTCCCCGAACCCGTAGACTAAGCCGTACCCTAAGCCTAACCCTAAGCCTAACCCTAACCCTAGGCTACCCTTGACTGCTTCTGCCTCCAATAGATTTCCTAAGCACTAGTGTTTGAAGGAACAGCTTAAAAAGAGAATCCTAATGTGATTTCTTTATAATGGGTGTGTTCCTTATCTTATCCTAGTGTGTAAACTCTTCTCCATGGCTGGACCCCCAAATAATATTCCTTTACGTGCTAAGGGGTATCTAGAGAGTGGGATAGGTTTAATAACTACCCTAACCCTAACACGTACCCTAACCCTAACCCCTACCCTAACCCTAACCCCTACCCTAACCCTAACACGTACCCTAATCCTAACCCGTACCCTGAACCGAGCCCTAACCCTAAGACTAACCCTAACCCTAACCCTAACCCATACCCTACGCCGTACCCGAACCCCTCCCCGAACCCGTACCCTAAGCCGTACCCTAAGCCTAACCCTAAGCCTAACCCTAACCCTAGGCTACCCTTGACTGCTTCTGCCTCCAATAGATTTCCTAAGCACTAGTGTTTTAAGGAACGGCTTAAAAACAGAATCCTAATGTGATTTCTTTATAATGGGTGTGTTCCTTATTTATCCTAGTGTCTAAACTCTTCTCCATGGCTGGACCCCCAAATAATATTCCTTTACGTGCTAAGGGGTATCTAGAGAGTGGGATAGGTTTACTAACTACCCTAACCTAATGCGTACCCTAACCCTAACCCCTACCCTAACCCTAACACGTACCCTAATCCTAACCCGTACCCTAAACCGAGCCCTAACCCTAACACGAACCCTAACACTAACCCTAACCCATACCCTACGCCGTACCCGAACCCCTCCCCGAACCCCTACCCTAAGCCGTACCCTAACCCTAACCCTAAGCCTAACCCTAACCCTAGGCTACCCTTGACTGCTTCTGCCTCCAATAGATTTCCTAAGCACTAGTGTTTTAAGGAACAACTTAAAAAGAGAATCCTAATGTGATTTGTTTATAATGTATGTGTTCCTTATTTTATCCTAGTGTCTAAACGCTTCTCCATGGCTGGACCCGCAAATAATATTCCTTTACGTGCTAAGGGGTATCTAGAGAGTGGGATAGGTTTAATAACTACCCTAACCCTAACGCGTACCCTAACCCTAACCCCTACCCTAACCCTAACACGTACCCTAATCCTAACCCGTACCCTAAACCGAGCCCTAACCCTAACACTAACCCTAACCCTAACCCTAACCCATACCCTACGCCGTACCCGAACCCCTCCCCAAACCCGTACCCTAAGCCGTACCCTAAGCCTAACCCTAAGCCTAACCCTAACCCTAGGCTACCCTTGACTGCTTCTGCCTCCAATAGATTTCCTAAGCACTAGTGTTGTAAGGAACAGCTTAAAAAGAGAATCCTAATGTGATTTCTTTATAATGGGTGTGTTCCTTATCTTATCCTAGTGTCTAAACTCTTCTCCATGGCTGCACCCCCAAATAATATTCCTTTACGTGCTAAGGGGTATCTAGAGAGTGGGATAGGTTTAATAACTACCCTAACCCTAACGCGTACCATAACCCTAACACCTACCCTAACCCTAACACGTACCCTAATCCTAACCCGTACCCTAACCGAGCCCTAACCCTAACACTAACCCTAACCCTAACCCTAACCGATACCCTACGCCGTACCCGAACCCCTCCCCGAACCCGTACCCTAAGCAGTACCCTAAGCCTAACCCTAAGCCTAACCCTAACCCTAGGCTACCCTTGACTGCTTCTGCCTCCAATAGATTTCCTAAGCACTAGTGTTTTAAGGAACAGCTTAAAAAGAGAATCCTAATGTGATTTCTTTATAATGTATGTGTTCCTTATTTTATCCTAGTGTCTAAACTCTTCTCCATGGCTGGACCCCCAAATAATATTCCTTTACGTGCTAAGGGGTATCTAGAGAGTGGGATAGGTTTAATAACTACCCTAACCCTAACGCGTACCCTAACCCTAACCCCTACCCTAACCCTAACACGTACCCTAATCCTAACCCGTACCCTAAACCGAGCCCTAACCCTAACACTAACCCTAACCCTAACCCTAACCCATACCCTACGCCGTACCCGAACCCCTCCCCGAACCCCTACCCTAAGCCGTACCCTAACCCTAACCCTAAGCCTAACCCTAACCCTAGGCTACCCTTGACTGCTTCTGCCTCCAAAGATTTCCTAAGCACTAGTGTTTGAAGGAACAGCTTAAAAAGAGAATCCTAATGTGATTTCTTTATAATGTGTGTGTTCCTTATTTTATCCTAGTGTCTAAACTCTTCTCCATGGCTGGACCCCCAAATAATATTCCTTTACGTGCTAAGGGGTATCTAGAGAGTGGATAGGTTTAATAACTACCCTAACCCTAACGCGTACCCTAACCCTAACCCCTACCCTAACCCTAACACGTACCCTAATCCTAACCCGTACCCTAAACCGAGCCCTAACCTAACACTAACCCTAACCCTAACCCTAACCCATACCCTACGCCGTACCCGAACCCCTCCCCGAACCCGTACCCTAAGCCGTACCCTAAGCCTAACCCTAAGCCTAACCCTAACCCTAGGCTACCCTTGACTGCTTCTGCCTCCAATAGATTTCCTAAGCACTAGTGTTTTAAGGAACAGCTTAAAAAGAGAATCCTAATGTGATTTCTTTATAATGTATGTGTTCCTTATTTTATCCTAGTGTCTAAACTCTTCTCCATGGCTGGACCCCCAAATAATATTCCTTTACGTGCTAAGGGGTATCTAGAGAGTGGGATAGGTTTAATAACTACCCTAACCCTAACGCGTACCCTAACCCTAACCCCTACCCTAACCCTAACACGTACCCTAATCCTAACCCGTACCCTAAACCGAGCCCTAACCCTAACACTAACCCTAACCCTAACCCTAACCCATACCCTACGCCGTACCCGAACCCCTCCCCAAACCCGTACCCTAAGCCGTACCCTAAGCCTAACCCTAAGCCTAACCCTAACCCTAGGCTACCCTTGACTGCTTCTGCCTCCAATAGATTTCCTAAGCACTAGTGTTTGAAGGAACAGCTTAAAAAGAGAATCCTAATGTGATTTCTTTATAATGGGTGTGTTCCTTATCTTATCCTAGTGTCTAAACTCTTCTCCATGGCTGCACCCCCAAATAATATTCCTTTACGTGCTAAGGGGTATCTAGAGAGTGGGATAAGTTTAATAACTACCCTAACCCTAACGCGTACCCTAACCCTAACACCTACCCTAACCCTAACACGTACCCTAATCCTAACCCGTACCCTAAACCGAGCCCTAACCCTAACACTAACCCTAACCCTAACCCTAACCCATACCCTACGCCGTACCCGAACCCCTCCCCGAACCCGTAGACTAAGCCGTACCCTAAGCCTAACCCTAAGCCTAACCCTAACCCTAGGCTACCCTTGACTGCTTCTGCCTCCAATAGATTTCCTAAGCACTAGTGTTTGAAGGAACAGCTTAAAAAGAGAATCCTAATGTGATTTCTTTATAATGGGTGTGTTCCTTATCTTATCCTAGTGTGTAAACTCTTCTCCATGGCTGGACCCCCAAATAATATTCCTTTACGTGCTAAGGGGTATCTAGAGAGTGGGATAGGTTTAATAACTACCCTAACCCTAACACGTACCCTAACCCTAACCCCTACCCTAACCCTAACCCCTACCCTAACCCTAACACGTACCCTAATCCTAACCCGTACCCTGAACCGAGCCCTAACCCTAAGACTAACCCTAACCCTAACCCTAACCCATACCCTACGCCGTACCCGAACCCCTCCCCGAACCCGTACCCTAAGCCGTACCCTAAGCCTAACCCTAAGCCTAACCCTAACCCTAGGCTACCCTTGACTGCTTCTGCCTCCAATAGATTTCCTAAGCACTAGGGTTTTAAGGAACGGCTTAAAAACAGAATCCTAATGTGATTTCTTTATAATGGGTGTGTTCCTTATTTATCCTAGTGTCTAAACTCTTCTCCATGGCTGGACCCCCAAATAATATTCCTTTACGTGCTAAGGGGTATCTAGAGAGTGGGATAGGTTTACTAACTACCCTAACCTAATGCGTACCCTAACCCTAACCCCTACCCTAACCCTAACACGTACCCTAATCCTAACCCGTACCCTAAACCGAGCCCTAACCCTAACACGAACCCTAACACTAACCCTAACCCATACCCTACGCCGTACCCGAACCCCTCCCCGAACCCCTACCCTAAGCCGTACCCTAACCCTAACCCTAAGCCTAACCCTAACCCTAGGCTACCCTTGACTGCTTCTGCCTCCAATAGATTTCCTAAGCACTAGTGTTTTAAGGAACAACTTAAAAAGAGAATCCTAATGTGATTTGTTTATAATGTATGTGTTCCTTATTTTATCCTAGTGTCTAAACTCTTCTCCATGGCTGGACCCGCAAATAATATTCCTTTACGTGCTAAGGGGTATCTAGAGAGTGGGATAGGTTTAATAACTACCCTAACCCTAACGCGTACCCTAACCCTAACCCCTACCCTAACCCTAACACGTACCCTAATCCTAACCCGTACCCTAAACCGAGCCCTAACCCTAACACTAACCCTAACCCTAACCCTAACCCATACCCTACGCCGTACCCGAACCCCTCCCCGAACCCCTACCCTAAGCCGTACCCTAACCCTAACCCTAAGCCTAACCCTAACCCTAGGCTACCCTTGACTGCTTCTGCCTCCAATAGATTTCCTAAGCACTAGTGTTTTAAGGAACAGCTTAAAAAGAGAATCCTAATGTGATTTCTTTATAATGTATGTGTTCCTTATTTTATCCTAGTGTCTAAACTCTTCTCCATGGCTGGACCCCCAAATAATATTCCTTTACGTGCTAAGGGGTATCTAGAGAGTGGGATAGGTTTAATAACTACCCTAACCCTAACGCGTACCCTAACCCTAACCCCTACCCTAACCCTAACACGTACCCTAATCCTAACCCGTACCCTAAACCGAGCCCTAACCCTAACACTAACCCTAACCCTAACCCTAACCCATACCCTACGCCGTACCCGAACCCCTCCCCAAACCCGTACCCTAAGCCGTACCCTAAGCCTAACCCTAAGCCTAACCCTAACCCTAGGCTACCCTTGACTGCTTCTGCCTCCAATAGATTTCCTAAGAACTAGTGTTGTAAGGAACAGCTTAAAAAGAGAATCCTAATGTGATTTCTTTATAATGGGTGTGTGCCTTATCTTATCCTAGTGTCTAAACTCTTCTCCATGGCTGCACCCCCAAATAATATTCCTTTACGTGCTAAGGGGTATCTAGAGAGTGGGATAGGTTTAATAACTACCCTAACCCTAACGCGTACCCTAACCCTAACACCTACCCTAACCCTAACACGTACCCTAATCCTAACCCGTACCCTAAACCGAGCCCTAACCCTAACACTAACCCTAACCCTAACCCTAACCGATACCCTACGCCGTACCCGAACCCCTCCCCGAGCCCGTACCCTAAGCAGTACCCTAAGCCTAACCCTAAGCCTAACCCTAACCCTAGGCTACCCTTGACTGCTTCTGCCTCCAATAGATTTCCTAAGCACTAGTGTTTGAAGGAACAGCTTAAAAAGAGAATCCTAATGTGATTTCTTTATAATGGGAGTGTTCCTTATCTTATCCTAGTGTCTAAACTCTTCTCCATGGCTGGACCCCCAAATAATATTCCTTTACGTGCTAACGGATATCTAGAGAGTGGGATAGGTTTAATAACTACCCTAACCCTAACACGTACCCTAACCCTAACCCCTACCCTAACCGTAACACGTACCCTAATCCTAACCCGTACCCTGAACCGAGCCCTAACCCTAACACTAACCCTAACCCTAACCCTAACCCATACCCTACGCCGTAACCGAACCCCTCCCCGAACCCGTAGACTAAGCCGTACCCTAAGCCTAACCCTAAGCCTAACCCTAACCCTAGGCTACCCTTGACTGCTTCTGCCTCCAATAGATTTCCTAAGCACTAGTGTTTTAAGGAACGGCTTAAAAAGAGAATCCTAATGTGATTTCTTTATAATGGGTGTGTTCCTTATCTTATCCTAGTGTCTAAACTCTTCTCCATGGCTGGACCCCCAAATAATATTCCTTTACGTGCTAAGGGGTATCTAGAGAGTGGGATAGGTTTAATAACTACCCTAACCCTAACGCGTACCCTAACCCTAACCCCTACCCTAACCCTAACACGTACCCTAATCCTAACCCGTACCCTAAACTGAGCCCTAACCCTAACACTAACCCTAACCCTAACCCTAACCCATACCCTACACTGTACCCGAACCCCTCCCCGAAACCGTACCCTAAGCCGTACCCTAACCCTAACCCTAAGCCTAACCCTAACCCTAGGCTACCCTTGACTGCTTCTGCCTCCAATAGATTTCCTAAGCACTAGTGTTTGAAGGAACAGCTTAAAAAGAGAATCCTAATGTGATTTCTTTATAATGGGTGTGTTCCTTATCTTATCCTAGTGTCTAAACTCTTCTCCATGGCTGGACCCCCAAATAATATTCCTTTACGTGCTAAGGGGTATCTAGAGAGTGGGATAGGTTTAATAACTACCCTAAACCTAACGCGTACCCTAACCCTAACCCCTACCCTAACCCTAACCCGTACCCTAATCCTAACCCGTACCCTAAACCGAGCCCTAACCCTAACACTAACCCTAACCCTAACCCTAACCCATACCCTACGCCGTACCCGAACCCCTCCCCGAACCCGTACCCTAAGCCGTACCCTAAGCCTAACCCTAAGCCTAACCCTAACCCTAGGCTACCCTTGACTGCTTCTGCCTCCAATAGATTTCCTAAGCACTAGTGTTTGAAGGAACAGCTTAAAAAGAGAATCCTAATGTGATTTCTTTATAATGGGTGTGTTCCTTATCTTATCCTAGTGTCTAAACTCTTCTCCATGGCTGGACCCCCAAATAATATTCCTTTACGTGCTAAGGGGTATCTAGAGAGTGGGATAGGTTTAATAACTACCCTAACCCTAACGCGTACCCTAACCCTAACCCCTACCCTAACCCTAAAACGTACCCTAATCCTAACCCGTACACTAAACCGAGCCCTAACCCTAACTCAAACCCTAACCCTAACCCTAACCCATACCCTACGCCGTACCCGAACCCCTCCCCGAACCCGTACCCTAAGCCGTACCCTAACCCTAACCCTAAGCCTAACCCTAACCCTAGGCTACCCTTGACTGCTTCTGCCTCCAATAGATTTCCTAAGCACTAGTGTTTGAAGGAACAGCTTAAAAAGAGAATCCTAATGTGATTTCTTTATAATGGGTGTGTTCCTTATCTTATCCTAGTGTCTAAACTCTTCTCCATGGCTGGACCCCCAAATAATATTCCTTTACGTGCTAAGGGGTATCTAGAGAGTGGGATAGGTTTAATAACTACCCTAACCCTAACGCGTACCCTAACCCTAACCCCTACCCTAACCCTAACATGTACCCTAATCCTAACCCGTACACTAAACCGAGCCCTAACCCTAACTCAAACCCTAACCCTAACCCATACCCTACGCCGTACCCGAACCCCTCCCCGAACCCGTAGACTAAGCCGTACCCTAAGCCTAACCCTAAGCCTAACCCTAACCCTAGGCTACCCTTGACTGCTTCTGCCTCCAATAGATTTCCTAAGCACTAGTGTTTGAAGGAACAGCTTAAAAAGAGAATCCTAATGTGATTTCTTTATAATGGGTGTGTTCCTTATCTTATCCTAGTGTCTAAACTCTTCTCCATGGCTGGACCCCCAAATAATATTCCTTTACGTGCTAAGGGGTATCTAGAGAGTGGGATAGGTTTAATAACTACCCTAACCCTAACACGTACCCTAACCCTAACCCCTACCCTAACCCTAACACGTACCCTAATCCTAACCCGTACCCTGAACCGAGCCCTAACCCTAAGACTAACCCTAACCCTAACCCTAACCCATACCCTACGCCGTACCCGAACCCCTCCCCGAACCCGTACCCTAAGCCGTACCCTAAGCCTAACCCTAAGCCTAACCCTAACCCTAGGCTACCCTTGACTGCTTCTGCCTCCAATAGATTTCCTAAGCACTAGTGTTTTAAGGAACGGCTTAAAAAGAGAATCCTAATGTGATTTCTTTATAATGGGTGTGTTCCTTATTTATCCTAGTGTCTAAACTCTTCTCCATGGCTGGACCCCCAAATAATATTCCTTTACGTGCTAAGGGGTATCTAGAGAGTGGGATAGGTTTACTAACTACCCTAACCTAATGCGTACCCTAACCCTAACCCCTACCCTAACCCTAACACGTACCCTAATCCTAACCCGTACCCTAAACCGAGCCCTAACCCTAACACGAACCCTAACACTAACCCTAACCCATACCCTACGCCGTACCCGAACCCCTCCCCGAACCCCTACCCTAAGCCGTACCCTAACCCTAACCCTAAGCCTAACACTAACCCTAGGCTACCCTTGACTGCTTCTGCCTCCAATAGATTTCCTAAGCACTAGTGTTTTAAGGAACAACTTAAAAAGAGAATCCTAATGTGATTTGTTTATAATGTATGTGTTCCTTATTTTATCCTAGTGTCTAAACTCTTCTCCATGGCTGGACCCGCAAATAATATTCCTTTACGTGCTAAGGGGTATCTAGAGAGTGGGATAGGTTTAATAACTTCCCTAACCCTAACGCGTACCCTAACCCTAACCCCTACCCTAACCCTAACACGTACCCTAATCCTAACCCGTACCCTGAACCGAGCCCTAACCCTAACACTAACCCTAACCCTAACCCTAACCCATACCCTACGCCGTACCCGAACCCCTCCCCGAACCCGTACCCTAAGCCGTACCCTAAGCCTAACCCTAAGCCTAACACTAACCCTAGGCTACCCTTGACTGCTTCTGCCTCCAATAGATTTCCTAAGCACTAGTGTTTGAAGAAACAGCTTAAAAAGAGAATCCTAATGTGATTTCTTTATAATGGGTGTGTTCCTTATCTTATCCTAGTGTCTAAACTCTTCTCCATGGCTGGACCCCCAAATAATATTCCTTTACGTGCTAAGGGGTATCTAGAGAGTGGGATAGGTTTAATAACTACCCTAACCCTAACACGTACCCTAACCCTAACCCCTACCCTAACCCTAACACGTACCCTAATCCTAACCCGTACCCTGAACCGAGCCCTAACCCTAACACTAACCCTAACCCTAACCCTAACCCATACCCTACGCCGTACCCGAACCCCTCCCCGAACCCGTACCCTAAGCCGTACCCTCAGCCTAACCCTAAGCCTAACCCTAACCCTAGGCTACCCTTGACTGCTTCTGCCTCCAATAGATTTCCTAAGCACTAGTGTTTGAAGGAACAGCTTAAAAAGAGAATCCTAATGTGATTTCTTTATAATGGGTGTGTTCCTTATCTTATCCTAGTGTCTAAACTCTTCTCCATGGCTGGACCCACAAATAATACACCTTTACGTGCTAAGGGGTATCTAGAGAGTGGGATAGGTTTAATAACTACCCTAACCCTAACGCGTACCCTAACCCTAACACCTACCCTAACCCTAAAACGTACCCTAATCCTAACCCGTACACTAAACCGAGCCCTAACCCTAACTCAAACCCTAAACCTAACCCATACCCTACGCCGTACCCGAACCCCTCCCCGAACCCGTACCTTAAGCCGTACCCTAAGCCTAACCCTAAGCCTAACCCTAACCCTAGGCTACCCTTGACTGCTTCTGCCTCCAATAGATTTCCTAAGCACTAGTGTTTGAAGGAACAGCTTAAAAAGAGAATCCTAATGTGATTTCTTTATAATGGGTGTGTTCCTTATCTTATCCTAGTGTCTAAACTCTTCTCCATGGCTGGACCCCCAAATAATATTCCTTTACGTGCTAAGTGGTATCTAGAGAGTGGGATAGGTTTAATAACTACCCTAACCCTAATGCGTACCCTAACCCTAACCCCTACCCTAACCCTAACACTTACCCTAATCCTAACCCGTACCCTAAACCGAGCCCTAACCCTAACACGAACCCTAACCCTAACCCTAACCCATACCCTACGCCGTACCCGAACCCCTCCCCGAACCCCTACCCTAAGCCGTACCCTAACCCTAAACCTAAGCCTAACCCTAACCCTAGGCTACCCTTGACTGCTTCTGCCTCCAATAGATTTCCTAATTACTAGTGTTTGAAGGAACGGCTTAAAAAGAGAATCCTAATGTGATTTCTTTATAATGGGTGTGTTCCTTATCTTATCCTAGTGTCTAAACTCTTCTCCATGGCTGGACCCCCAAATAATATTCCTTTACGTGCTAAGGGGTATCTAGAGAGTGGGATAGGTTTAATAACTACCCTAAACCTAACGCGTAACCTAACCCTAACCCCTACCCTAACCCTAACCCGTACCCTAATCCTAACCCGTACCCTAAACCGAGCCCTAACCCTAACACTAACCCTAACCCTAACCCTAACCCATACCCTACGCCGTACCCGAACCCCTCCCCGAACCCGTACCCTAAGCCGTACCCAAAGCCTAACCCTAAGCCTAACCCTAACCCTAGGCTACCCTTGACTGCTTCTGCCTCCAATAGATTTCCTAAGCACTAGTGTTTGAAGGAACAGCTTAAAAAGAGAATCCTAATGTGATTTCTTTATAATGGGTGTGTTCCTTATCTTATCCTAGTGTCTAAACTCTTCTCCATGGCTGGACCCCCAAATAATATTCCTTTACATGCTAAGGGGTATCTAGAGAGTGGGATAGGTTTAATAACTACCCTAACCCTAACGCGTACCCTAACCCTAACCACTACCCTAACCCTAAAACGTACCCTAATCCTAACCCGTACACTAAACCGAGCCCTAAACCTAACTCAAACCCTAACCCTAACCCTAACCCATACCCTACGCCGTACCCGAACCCCTCCCCGAACCCGTACCCTAAGCCATACCCTAACCCTAACCCTAAGCCTAACCCTAACCCTAGGCTACCCTTGACTGCTTCTGCCTCCAATAGATTTCCTAAGCACTAGTGTTTGAAGGAACAGCTTAAAAAGAGAATCCTAATGTGATTTCTTTATAATGGGTGTGTTCCTTATCTTATCCTAGTGTCTAAACTCTTCTCCATGGCTGGACCCCCAAATAATATTCCTTTACGTGCTAAGGGGTATCTAGAGAGTGGGATAGGTTTAATAACTACCCTAACCCTAACGCGTACCCTAACCCTAACCCCTACCCTAACCCTAACACGTACCCTAATCCTAACCCGTACACTAAACCGAGCCCTAACCCTAACTCAAACCCTAACCCTAACCCATACCCTACGCCGTACCAGAACCCCTCCCCGAACCCGTAGACTAAGCCGTACCCTAAGCCTAACCCTAAGCCTAACCCTAACCCTAGGCTACCCTTGACTGCTTCTGCCTCCAATAGATTTCCTAAGCACTAGTGTTTGAAGGAACAGCTTAAAAAGAGAATCCTAATGTGATTTCTTTATAATGGGTGTGTTCCTTATCTTATCCTAGTGTCTAAACTCTTCTCCATGGCTGGACCCCCAAATAATATTCCTTTACGTGCTAAGGGGTATCTAGAGAGTGGGATAGGTTTAATAACTACCCTAACCCTAACACGTACCCTAAACCTAACCCCTACCCTAACCCTAACCCCTACCCTAACCCTAACACGTACCCTAATCCTAACCCGTACCCTGAACCGAGCCCTAACCCTAAGACTAACCCTAACCCTAACCCTAACCCATACCCTACGCCGTACCCGAACCCCTCCCCGAACCCGTACCCTAAGCCGTACCCTAAGCCTAACCCTAAGCCTAACCCTAACCCTAGGCTACCCTTGACTGCTTCTGCCTCCAATAGATTTCCTAAGCACTAGTGTTTTAAGGAACGGCTTAAAAACAGAATCCTAATGTGATTTCTTTATAATGGGTGTGTTCCTTATTTATCCTAGTGTCTAAACTCTTCTCCATGGCTGGACCCCCAAATAATATTCCTTTACGTGCTAAGGGGTATCTAGAGAGTGGGATAGGTTTACTAACTACCCTAACCTAATGCGTACCCTAACCCTAACCCCTACCCTAACCCTAACACGTACCCTAATCCTAACCCGTACCCTAAACCGAGCCCTAACCCTAACACGAACCCTAACACTAACCCTAACCCATACCCTACGCCGTACCCGAACCCCTCCCCGAACCCCTACCCTAAGCCGTACCCTAACCCTAACCCTAAGCCTAACCCTAACCCTAGGCTACCCTTGACTGCTTCTGCCTCCAATAGATTTCCTAAGCACTAGTGTTTTAAGGAACAACTTAAAAAGAGAATCCTAATGTGATTTGTTTATAATGTATGTGTTCCTTATTTTATCCTAGTGTCTAAACGCTTCTCCATGGCTGGACCCGCAAATAATATTCCTTTACGTGCTAAGGGGTATCTAGAGAGTGGGATAGGTTTAATAACTACCCTAACCCTAACGCGTACCCTAACCCTAACCCCTACCCTAACCCTAACACGTACCCTAATCCTAACCCGTACCCTAAACCGAGCCCTAACCCTAACACTAACCCTAACCCTAACCCTAACCCATACCCTACGCCGTACCCGAACCCCTCCCCAAACCCGTACCCTAAGCCGTACCCTAAGCCTAACCCTAAGCCTAACCCTAACCCTAGGCTACCCTTGACTGCTTCTGCCTCCAATAGATTTCCTAAGCACTAGTGTTGTAAGGAACAGCTTAAAAAGAGAATCCTAATGTGATTTCTTTATAATGGGTGTGTTCCTTATCTTATCCTAGTGTCTAAACTCTTCTCCATGGCTGCACCCCCAAATAATATTCCTTTACGTGCTAAGGGGTATCTAGAGAGTGGGATAGGTTTAATAACTACCCTAACCCTAACGCGTACCATAACCCTAACACCTACCCTAACCCTAACACGTACCCTAATCCTAACCCGTACCCTAAACCGAGCCCTAACCCTAACACTAACCCTAACCCTAACCCTAACCGATACCCTACGCCGTACCCGAACCCCTCCCCGAACCCGTACCCTAAGCAGTACCCTAAGCCTAACCCTAAGCCTAACCCTAACCCTAGGCTACCCTTGACTGCTTCTGCCTCCAATAGATTTCCTAAGCACTAGTGTTTTAAGGAACAGCTTAAAAAGAGAATCCTAATGTGATTTCTTTATAATGTATGTGTTCCTTATTTTATCCTAGTGTCTAAACTCTTCTCCATGGCTGGACCCCCAAATAATATTCCTTTACGTGCTAAGGGGTATCTAGAGAGTGGGATAGGTTTAATAACTACCCTAACCCTAACGCGTACCCTAACCCTAACCCCTACCCTAACCCTAACACGTACCCTAATCCTAACCCGTACCCTAAACCGAGCCCTAACCCTAACACTAACCCTAACCCTAACCCTAACCCATACCCTACGCCGTACCCGAACCCCTCCCCGAACCCCTACCCTAAGCCGTACCCTAACCCTAACCCTAAGCCTAACCCTAACCCTAGGCTACCCTTGACTGCTTCTGCCTCCAAAGATTTCCTAAGCACTAGTGTTTGAAGGAACAGCTTAAAAAGAGAATCCTAATGTGATTTCTTTATAATGTGTGTGTTCCTTATTTTATCCTAGTGTCTAAACTCTTCTCCATGGCTGGACCCCCAAATAATATTCCTTTACGTGCTAAGGGGTATCTAGAGAGTGGGATAGGTTTAATAACTACCCTAACCCTAACGCGTACCCTAACCCTAACCCCTACCCTAACCCTAACACGTACCCTAATCCTAACCCGTACCCTAAACCGAGCCCTAACCCTAACACTAACCCTAACCCTAACCCTAACCCATACCCTACGCCGTACCCGAACCCCTCCCCGAACCCGTACCCTAAGCCGTACCCTAAGCCTAACCCTAAGCCTAACCCTAACCCTAGGCTACCCTTGACTGCTTCTGCCTCCAATAGATTTCCTAAGCACTAGTGTTTTAAGGAACAGCTTAAAAAGAGAATCCTAATGTGATTTCTTTATAATGTATGTGTTCCTTATTTTATCCTAGTGTCTAAACTCTTCTCCATGGCTGGACCCCCAAATAATATTCCTTTACGTGCTAAGGGGTATCTAGAGAGTGGGATAGGTTTAATAACTACCCTAACCCTAACGCGTACCCTAACCCTAACCCCTACCCTAACCCTAACACGTACCCTAATCCTAACCCGTACCCTAAACCGAGCCCTAACCCTAACACTAACCCTAACCCTAACCCTAACCCATACCCTACGCCGTACCCGAACCCCTCCCCAAACCCGTACCCTAAGCCGTACCCTAAGCCTAACCCTAAGCCTAACCCTAACCCTAGGCTACCCTTGACTGCTTCTGCCTCCAATAGATTTCCTAAGCACTAGTGTTTGAAGGAACAGCTTAAAAAGAGAATCCTAATGTGATTTCTTTATAATGGGTGTGTTCCTTATCTTATCCTAGTGTCTAAACTCTTCTCCATGGCTGCACCCCCAAATAATATTCCTTTACGTGCTAAGGGGTATCTAGAGAGTGGGATAAGTTTAATAACTACCCTAACCCTAACGCGTACCCTAACCCTAACACCTACCCTAACCCTAACACGTACCCTAATCCTAACCCGTACCCTAAACCGAGCCCTAACCCTAACACTAACCCTAACCCTAACCCTAACCCATACCCTACGCCGTACCCGAACCCCTCCCCGAACCCGTAGACTAAGCCGTACCCTAAGCCTAACCCTAAGCCTAACCCTAACCCTAGGCTACCCTTGACTGCTTCTGCCTCCAATAGATTTCCTAAGCACTAGTGTTTGAAGGAACAGCTTAAAAAGAGAATCCTAATGTGATTTCTTTATAATGGGTGTGTTCCTTATCTTATCCTAGTGTGTAAACTCTTCTCCATGGCTGGACCCCCAAATAATATTCCTTTACGTGCTAAGGGGTATCTAGAGAGTGGGATAGGTTTAATAACTACCCTAACCCTAACACGTACCCTAACCCTAACCCCTACCCTAACCCTAACCCCTACCCTAACCCTAACACGTACCCTAATCCTAACCCGTACCCTGAACCGAGCCCTAACCCTAAGACTAACCCTAACCCTAACCCTAACCCATACCCTACGCCGTACCCGAACCCCTCCCCGAACCCGTACCCTAAGCCGTACCCTAAGCCTAACCCTAAGCCTAACCCTAACCCTAGGCTACCCTTGACTGCTTCTGCCTCCAATAGATTTCCTAAGCACTAGGGTTTTAAGGAACGGCTTAAAAACAGAATCCTAAAGTGATTTCTTTATAATGGGTGTGTTCCTTATTTATCCTAGTGTCTAAACTCTTCTCCATGGCTGGACCCCCAAATAATATTCCTTTACGTGCTAAGGGGTATCTAGAGAGTGGGATAGGTTTACTAACTACCCTAACCTAATGCGTACCCTAACCCTAACCCCTACCCTAACCCTAACACGTACCCTAATCCTAACCCGTACCCTAAACCGAGCCCTAACCCTAACACGAACCCTAACACTAACCCTAACCCATACCCTACGCCGTACCCGAACCCCTCCCCGAACCCCTACCCTAAGCCGTACCCTAACCCTAACCCTAAGCCTAACCCTAACCCTAGGCTACCCTTGACTGCTTCTGCCTCCAATAGATTTCCTAAGCACTAGTGTTTTAAGGAACAACTTAAAAAGAGAATCCTAATGTGATTTGTTTATAATGTATGTGTTCCTTATTTTATCCTAGTGTCTAAACTCTTCTCCATGGCTGGACCCGCAAATAATATTCCTTTACGTGCTAAGGGGTATCTAGAGAGTGGGATAGGTTTAATAACTACCCTAACCCTAACGCGTACCCTAACCCTAACCCCTACCCTAACCCTAACACGTACCCTAATCCTAACCCGTACCCTAAACCGAGCCCTAACCCTAACACTAACCCTAACCCTAACCCTAACCCATACCCTACGCCGTACCCGAACCCCTCCCCGAACCCCTACCCTAAGCCGTACCCTAACCCTAACCCTAAGCCTAACCCTAACCCTAGGCTACCCTTGACTGCTTCTGCCTCCAATAGATTTCCTAAGCACTAGTGTTTTAAGGAACAGCTTAAAAAGAGAATCCTAATGTGATTTCTTTATAATGTATGTGTTCCTTATTTTATCCTAGTGTCTAAACTCTTCTCCATGGCTGGACCCCCAAATAATATTCCTTTACGTGCTAAGGGGTATCTAGAGAGTGGGATAGGTTTAATAACTACCCTAACCCTAACGCGTACCCTAACCCTAACCCCTACCCTAACCCTAACACGTACCCTAATCCTAACCCGTACCCTAAACCGAGCCCTAACCCTAACACTAACCCTAACCCTAACCCTAACCCATACCCTACGCCGTACCCGAACCCCTCCCCAAACCCGTACCCTAAGCCGTACCCTAAGCCTAACCCTAAGCCTAACCCTAACCCTAGGCTACCCTTGACTGCTTCTGCCTCCAATAGATTTCCTAAGAACTAGTGTTGTAAGGAACAGCTTAAAAAGAGAATCCTAATGTGATTTCTTTATAATGGGTGTGTGCCTTATCTTATCCTAGTGTCTAAACTCTTCTCCATGGCTGCACCCCCAAATAATATTCCTTTACGTGCTAAGGGGTATCTAGAGAGTGGGATAGGTTTAATAACTACCCTAACCCTAACGCGTACCCTAACCCTAACACCTACCCTAACCCTAACACGTACCCTAATCCTAACCCGTACCCTAAACCGAGCCCTAACCCTAACACTAACCCTAACCCTAACCCTAACCGATACCCTACGCCGTACCCGAACCCCTCCCCGAACCCGTACCCTAAGCAGTACCCTAAGCCTAACCCTAAGCCTAACCCTAACCCTAGGCTACCCTTGACTGCTTCTGCCTCCAATAGATTTCCTAAGCACTAGTGTTTTAAGGAACAGCTTAAAAAGAGAATCCTAATGTGATTTCTTTATAATGTATGTGTTCCTTATTTTATCCTAGTGTCTAAACTCTTCTCCATGGCTGGACCCCCAAATAATATTCCTTTACGTGCTAAGGGGTATCTAGAGAGTGGGATAGGTTTAATAACTACCCTAACCCTAACGCGTACCCTAACCCTAACCCCTACCCTAACCCTAACACGTACCCTAATCCTAACCCGTACCCTAAACCGAGCCCTAACCCTAACACTAACCCTAACCCTAACCCTAACCCATACCCTACGCCGTACCCGAACCCCTCCCCGAACCCCTACCCTAAGCCGTACCCTAACCCTAACCCTAAGCCTAACCCTAACCCTAGGCTACCCTTGACTGCTTCTGCCTCCAAAGATTTCCTAAGCACTAGTGTTTGAAGGAACAGGTTAAAAAGAGAATCCTAATGTGATTTCTTTATAATGTATGTGTTCCTTATTTTATCCTAGTGTCTAAACTCTTCTCCATGGCTGGACCCCCAAATAATATTCCTTTACGTGCTAAGGGGTATCTAGAGAGTGGGATAGGTTTAATAACTACCCTAACCCTAACGCGTACCCTAACCCTAACCCCTACCCTAACCCTAACACGTACCCTAATCCTAACCCGTACCCTAAACCGAGCCCTAACCCTAACACTAACCCTAACCCTAACCCTAACCCATACCCTACGCCGTACCCGAACCCCTCCACAAACCCGTACCCTAAGCCGTACCCTAAGCCTAACCCTAAGCCTAACCCTAACCCTAGGCTACCCTTGACTGCTTCTGCCTCCAATAGATTTCCTAAGCACTAGTGTTTGAAGGAACAGCTTAAAAAGAGAATCCTAATGTGATTTCTTTATAATGGGTGTGTTCCTTATCTTATCCTAGTGTCTAAACTCTTCTCCATGGCTGGACCCCCAAATAATATTCCTTTACGTGCTAAGGGGTATCTAGAGAGTGGGATAGGTTTAATAACTACCCTAACCCTAACACGTACCCTAACCCTAACCCCTACCCTAACCCTAACACGTACCCTAATCCTAACCCGTACCCTGAACCGAGCCCTAACCCTAAGACTAACCCTAACCCTAACCCTAACCCATACCCTACGCCGTACCCGAACCCCTCCCCGAACCCGTACCCTAAGCCGTACCCTAAGCCTAACCCTAAGCCTAACCCTAACCCTAGGCTACCCTTGACTGCTTCTGCCTCCAATAGATTTCCTAAGCACTAGTGTTTTAAGGAACGGCTTAAAAAGAGAATCCTAATGTGATTTCTTTATAATGGGTGTGTTCCTTATTTATCCTAGTGTCTAAACTCTTCTCCATGGCTGGACCCCCAAATAATATTCCTTTACGTGCTAAGGGGTATCTAGAGAGTGGGATAGGTTTACTAACTACCCTAACCTAATGCGTACCCTAACCCTAACCCCTACCCTAACCCTAACACGTACCCTAATCCTAACCCGTACCCTAAACCGAGCCCTAACCCTAACACGAACCCTAACACTAACCCTAACCCATACCCTACGCCGTACCCGAACCCCTCCCCGAACCCCTACCTTAAGCCGTACCCTAACCCTAACCCTAAGCCTAACACTAACCCTAGGCTACCCTTGACTGCTTCTGCCTCCAATAGATTTCCTAAGCACTAGTGTTTTAAGGAACAACTTAAAAAGAGAATCCTAATGTGATTTGTTTATAATGTATGTGTTCCTTATTTTATCCTAGTGTCTAAACTCTTCTCCATGGCTGGACCCGCAAATAATATTCCTTTACGTGCTAAGGGGTATCTAGAGAGTGGGATAGGTTTAATAACTTCCCTAACCCTAACGCGTACCCTAACCCTAACCCCTACCCTAACCCTAACACGTACCCTAATCCTAACCCGTACCCTGAACCGAGCCCTAACCCTAACACTAACCCTAACCCTAACCCTAACCCATACCCTACGCCGTACCCGAACCCCTCCCCGAACCCGTACCCTAAGCCGTACCCTAAGCCTAACCCTAAGCCTAACCCTAACCCTAGGCTACCCTTGACTGCTTCTGCCTCCAATAGATTTCCTAAGCACTAGTGTTTGAAGAAACAGCTTAAAAAGAGAATCCTAATGTGATTTCTTTATAATGGGTGTGTTCCTTATCTTATCCTAGTGTCTAAACTCTTCTCCATGGCTGGACCCCCAAATAATATTCCTTTACGTGCTAAGGGGTATCTAGAGAGTGGGATAGGTTTAATAACTACCCTAACCCTAACACGTACCCTAACCCTAACCCCTACCCTAACCCTAACACGTACCCTAATCCTAACCCGTACCCTGAACCGAGCCCTAACCCTAACACTAACCCTAACCCTAACCCTAACCCATACCCTACGCCGTACCCGAACCCCTCCCCGAACCCGTACCCTAAGCCGTACCCTAAGCCTAACCCTAAGCCTAACCCTAACCCTAGGCTACCCTTGACTGCTTCTGCCTCCAATAGATTTCCTAAGCACTAGTGTTTGAAGGAACAGCTTAAAAAGAGAATCCTAATGTGATTTCTTTATAATGGGTGTGTTCCTTATCTTATCCTAGTGTCTAAACTCTTCTCCATGGCTGGACCCACAAATAATACACCTTTACGTGCTAAGGGGTATCTAGAGAGTGGCATAGGTTTAATAACTACCCTAACCCTAACGCGTACCCTAACCCTAACACCTACCCTAACCCTAAAACGTACCCTAATCCTAACCCGTACACTAAACCGAGCCCTAACCCTAACTCAAACCCTAAACCTAACCCATACCCTACGCCGTACCCGAACCCCTCCCCGAACCCGTACCCTAAGCCGTACCCTAAGCCTAACCCTAAGCCTAACCCTAACCCTAGGCTACCCTTGACTGCTTCTGCCTCCAATAGATTTCCTAAGCACTAGTGTTTGAAGGAACAGCTTAAAAAGAGAATCCTAATGTGATTTCTTTATAATGGGTGTGTTCCTTATCTTATCCTAGTGTCTAAACTCTTCTCCATGGCTGGACCCCCAAATAATATTCCTTTACATGCTAAGGGGTATCTAGAGAGTGGGATAGGTTTAATAACTACCCTAACCCTAACGCGTACCCTAACCCTAACCCCTACCCTAACCCTAATACGTACCCTAATCCTAACCCGTACACTAAACCGAGCCCTAACCCTAACTCAAACCCTAACCCTAACCCATACCCTACGCCGTACCAGAACCCCTCCCCGAACCCGTAGACTAAGCCGTACCCTAAGCCTAACCCTAAGCCTAACCCTAACCCTAGGCTACCCTTGACTGCTTCTGCCTCCAATAGATTTCCTAAGCACTAGTGTTTGAAGGAACAGCTTAAAAAGAGAATCCTAATGTGATTTCTTTATAATGGGTGTGTTCCTTATCTTATCCTAGTGTGTAAACTCTTCTCCATGGCTGGACCCCCAAATAATATTCCTTTACGTGCTAAGGGGTATCTAGAGAGTGGGATAGGTTTAATAACTACCCTAACCCTAACACGTACCCTAACCCTAACCCCTACCCTAACCCTAACCCCTACCCTAACCCTAACACGTACCCTAATCCTAACCCGTACCCTGAACCGAGCCCTAACCCTAAGACTAACCCTAACCCTAACCCTAACCCATACCCTACGCCGTACCCGAACCCCTCCCCGAACCCGTACCCTAAGCCGTACCCTAAGCCTAACCCTAAGCCTAACCCTAACCCTAGGCTACCCTTGACTGCTTCTGCCTCCAATAGATTTCCTAAGCACTAGTGTTTTAAGGAACGGCTTAAAAACAGAATCCTAATGTGATTTCTTTATAATGGGTGTGTTCCTTATTTATCCTAGTGTCTAAACTCTTCTCCATGGCTGGACCCCCAAATAATATTCCTTTACGTGCTAAGGGGTATCTAGAGAGTGGGATAGGTTTACTAACTACCCTAACCTAATGCGTACCCTAACCCTAACCCCTACCCTAACCCTAACACGTACCCTAATCCTAACCCGTACCCTAAACCGAGCCCTAACCCTAACACGAACCCTAACACTAACCCTAACCCATACCCTACGCCGTACCCGAACCCCTCCCCGAACCCCTACCCTAAGCCGTACCCTAACCCTAACCCTAAGCCTAACCCTAACCCTAGGCTACCCTTGACTGCTTCTGCCTCCAATAGATTTCCTAAGCACTAGTGTTTTAAGGAACAACTTAAAAAGAGAATCCTAATGTGATTTGTTTATAATGTATGTGTTCCTTATTTTATCCTAGTGTCTAAACTCTTCTCCATGGCTGGACCCGCAAATAATATTCCTTTACGTGCTAAGGGGTATCTAGAGAGTGGGATAGGTTTAATAACTACCCTAACCCTAACGCGTACCCTAACCCTAACCCCTACCCTAACCCTAACACGTACCCTAATCCTAACCCGTACCCTAAACCGAGCCCTAACCCTAACACTAACCCTAACCCTAACCCTAACCCATACCCTACGCCGTACCCGAACCCCTCCCCGAACCCCTACCCTAAGCCGTACCCTAACCCTAACCCTAAGCCTAACCCTAACCCTAGGCTACCCTTGACTGCTTCTGCCTCCAATAGATGTCCTAAGCACTAGTGTTTTAAGGAACAGCTTAAAAAGAGAATCCTAATGTGATTTCTTTATAATGTATGTGTTCCTTATTTTATCCTAGTGTCTAAACTCTTCTCCATGGCTGGACCCCCAAATAATATTCCTTTACGTGCTAAGGGGTATCTAGAGAGTGGGATAGGTTTAATAACTACCCTAACCCTAACGCGTACCCTAACCCTAACCCCTACCCTAACCCTAACACGTACCCTAATCCTAACCCGTACCCTAAACCGAGCCCTAACCCTAACACTAACCCTAACCCTAACCCTAACCCATACCCTACGCCGTACCCGAACCCCTCCCCAAACCCGTACCCTAAGCCGTACCCTAAGCCTAACCCTAAGCCTAACCCTAACCCTAGGCTACCCTTGACTGCTTCTGCCTCCAATAGATTTCCTAAGCACTAGTGTTGTAAGGAACAGCTTAAAAAGAGAATCCTAATGTGATTTCTTTATAATGGGTGTGTTCCTTATCTTATCCTAGTGTCTAAACTCTTCTCCATGGCTGCACCCCCAAATAATATTCCTTTACGTGCTAAGGGGTATCTAGAGAGTGGGATAGGTTTAATAACTACCCTAACCCTAACGCGTACCATAACCCTAACACCTACCCTAACCCTAACACGTACCCTAATCCTAACCCGTACCCTAAACCGAGCCCTAACCCTAACACTAACCCTAACCCTAACCCTAACCGATACCCTACGCCGTACCCGAACCCCTCCCCGAACCCGTACCCTAAGCAGTACCCTAAGCCTAACCCTAACCCTAGGCTACCCTTGACTGCTTCTGCCTCCAATAGATTTCCTAAGCACTAGTGTTTGAAGGAACAGCTTAAAAAGAGAATCCTAATGTGATTTCTTTATAATGTATGTGTTCCTTATTTTATCCTAGTGTCTAAACTCTTCTCCATGGCTGGACCCCCAAATAATATTCCTTTACGTGCTAAGGGGTATCTAGAGAGTGGGATAGGTTTAATAACTACCCTAACCCTAACGCGTACCCTAACCCTAACCCCTACCCTAACCCTAACACGTACCCTAATCCTAACCCGTACCCTAAACCGAGCCCTAACCCTAACACTAACCCTAACCCTAACCCTAACCCATACCCTACGCCGTACCCGAACCCCTCCCCGAACCCCTACCCTAAGCCGTACCCTAACCCTAACCCTAAGCCTAACCCTAACCCTAGGCTACCCTTGACTGCTTCTGCCTCCAAAGATTTCCTAAGCACTAGTGTTTGAAGGAACAGCTTAAAAAGAGAATCCTAATGTGATTTCTTTATAATGTATGTGTTCCTTATTTTATCCTAGTGTCTAAACTCTTCTCCATGGCTGGACCCCCAAATAATATTCCTTTACGTGCTAAGGGGTATCTAGAGAGTGGATAGGTTTAATAACTACCCTAACCCTAACGCGTACCCTAACCCTAACCCCTACCCTAACCCTAACACGTACCCTAATCCTAACCCGTACCCTAAACCGAGCCCTAACCCTAACACTAACCCTAACCCTAACCCTAACCCATACCCTACGCCGTACTCGAACCCCTCCCCGAACCCGTACCCTAAGCCGTACCCTAAGCCTAACCCTAAGCCTAACCCTAACCCTAGGCTACCCTTGACTGCTTCTGCCTCCAATAGATTTCCTAAGCACTAGTGTTTTAAGGAACAGCTTAAAAAGAGAATCCTAATGTGATTTCTTTATAATGTATGTGTTCCTTATTTTATCCTAGTGTCTAAACTCTTCTCCATGGCGGAACCCCCAAATAATATTCCTTTACGTGCTAAGGGGTATCTAGAGAGTGGGATAGGTTTAATAACTACCCTAACCCTAACGCGTACCCTAACCCTAACCCCTACCCTAACCCTAACACGTACCCTAATCCTAACCCGTACCCTAAACCGAGCCCTAACCCTAACACTAACCCTAACCCTAACCCTAACCCATACCCTACGCCGTACCCGAACCCCTCCCCAAACCCGTACCCTAAGCCGTACCCTAAGCCTAACCCTAAGCCTAACCCTAACCCTAGGCTACCCTTGACTGCTTCTGCCTCCAATAGATTTCCTAAGCACTAGTGTTTGAAGGAACAGCTTAAAAAGAGAATCCTAATGTGATTTCTTTATAATGGGTGTGTTCCTTATCTTATCCTAGTGTCTAAACTCTTCTCCATGGCTGCACCCCCAAATAATAATTCCTTTACGTGCTAAGGGGTATCTAGAGAGTGGGATAAGTTTTAATAACTACCCTAACCCTAACGCGTACCCTAACCCTAACACCTACCCTAACCCTAACATGTACCCTAATCCTAACCCGTACCCTAAACCGAGCCCTAACCCTAACACTAACCCTAACCCTAACCCTAACCCATACCCTACGCCGTACCCGAACCCCTCCCCGAACCCGTACCCTAAGCCGTACCCTAAGCCTAACCCTAAGCCTAACCCTAACCCTAGGCTACCCTTGACTGCTTCTGCCTCCAATAGATTTCCTAAGCACTAGTGTTTTAAGGAACAGCTTAAAAAGAGAATCCTAATGTGATTTCTTTATAATGTATGTGTTTCTTATTTTATCCTAGTGTCTAAACTCTTCTCCATGGCTGGACCCCAAATAATATTCCTTTACGTGCTAAGGGGTATCTAGAGAGTGGGATAGGTTTAATAACTAACCTAACCCTAACGCGTACCCTAACCCTAACGCGTACCCTAACCCTAACACGTACCCTAATCCTAACCCGTACCCTAAACCGAGCCCTAACCCTAACACTAACCCTAACCCTAACCCTAACCCATACCCTACGCCGTACCCGAACCCCTCCCCGAATCCCTACCCTAAGCCGTACCCTAACCCTAACCCTAAGCCTAACCCTAACCCTAGGCTACCCTTGACTGCTTCTGCCTCCAATAGATTTCCTAAGCAGTAGCGTTTTAAGGAACAGCTTAAAAAGAGAATCCTAATGTGATTTCTTTATAATGTATGTGTTCCTTATTTTATCCTAGTGTCTAAACTCTTCTCCATGGCTGGACCCCCAAATAATATTCCTTTACGTGCTAAGGGGTATCTAGAGAGTGGGATAGGTTTAATAACTACCCTAACCCTAACGCGTACCCTAACCCTAACCCCTACCCTAACCCTAACACGTACCCTAATCCTAACCCGTACCCTAAACCGAGCCCTAACCCTAACACTAACCCTAACCCTAACCCTAACCCATACCCTACGCCGTACCCGAACCCCTCCACAAACCCCCTACCCTAAGCCGTACCCTAACCCTAACCCTAAGCCTAACCCTAACCCTAGGCTACCCTTGACTGCTTCTGCCTCCAATAGATTTCCTAAGCACTAGTGTTGTAAGGAACAGCTTAAAAAGAGAATCCTAATGTGATTTCTTTATAATGGGTGTGTTCCTTATCTTATCCTAGTGTCTAAACTCTTCTCCATGGCTGGACCCCCAAATAATATTCCTTTACGTGCTAAGGGGTATCTAGAGAGTGGGATAGGTTTAATAACTACCCTAACCCTAACACGTACCCTAACCCTAACCCCTACCCTAACCCTAACCCCTACCCTAACCCTAACACGTACCCTAATCCTAACCCGTACCCTGAACCGAGCCCTAACCCTAAGACTAACCCTAACCCTAACGCTAACCCATACCCTACGCCGTACCCGAACCCCTCCCCGAACCCGTACCCTAAGCCGTACCCTAAGCCTAACCCTAAGCCTAACCCTAACCCTAGGCTACCCTTGACTGCTTCTGCCTCCAATAGATTTCCTAAGCACTAGTGTTTTAAGGAACGGCTTAAAAACAGAATCCTAATGTGATTTCTTTATAATGGGTGTGTTCCTTATTTATCCTAGTGTCTAAACTCTTCTCCATGGCTGGACCCCCAAATAATATTCCTTTACGTGCTAAGGGGTATCTAGAGAGTGGGATAGGTTTACTAACTACCCTAACCTAATGGGTACCCTAACCCTAACCCCTACCCTAACCCTAACACGTACCCTAATCCTAACCCGTACCCTAAACCGAGCCCTAACCCTAACACGAACCCTAACACTAACCCTAACCCATACCCTACGCCGTACCCGAACCCCTCCCCGAACCCCTACCCTAAGCCGTACCCTAACCCTAACCCTAAGCCTAACCCTAACCCTAGGCTACCCTTGACTGCTTCTGCCTCCAATAGATTTCCTAAGCACTAGTGTTTTAAGGAACAACTTAAAAAGAGAATCCTAATGTGATTTGTTTATAATGTATGTGTTCCTTATTTTATCCTAGTGTCTAAACTCTTCTCCATGGCTGGACCCGCAAATAATATTCCTTTACGTGCTAAGGGGTATCTAGAGAGTGGGATAGGTTTAATAACTACCCTAACCCTAGACGTACCCTAACCCTAACCCCTACCCTAACCCTAACACGTACCCTAATCCTAACCCGTACCCTAAACCGAGCCCTAACCCTAACACTAACCCTAACCCTAACCCTAACCCATACCCTACGCCGTACCCGAACCCCTCCCCGAACCCCTACCCTAAGCCGTACCCTAACCCTAACCCTAAGCCTAACCCTAACCCTAGGCTACCCTTGACTGCTTCTGCCTCCAATAGATTTCCTAAGCACTAGTGTTTTAAGGAACAGCTTAAAAAGAGAATCCTAATGTGATTTCTTTATAATGTATGTGTTCCTTATTTTATCCTAGTGTCTAAACTCTTCTCCATGGCTGGACCCCCAAATAATATTCCTTTACGTGCTAAGGGGTATCTAGAGAGTGGGATAGGTTTAATAACTACCCTAACCCTAACGCGTACCCTAACCCTAACCCCTACCCTAACCCTAACACGTACCCTAATCCTAACCCGTACCCTAAACCGAGCCCTAACCCTAACACTAACCCTAACCCTAACCCTAACCCATACCCTACGCCGTACCCGAACCCCTCCCCAAACCCGTACCCTAAGCCGTACCCTAAGCCTAACCCTAAGCCTAACCCTAACCCTAGGCTACCCTTGACTGCTTCTGCCTCCAATAGATTTCCTAAGCACTAGTGTTGTAAGGAACAGCTTAAAAAGAGAATCCTAATGTGATTTCTTTATAATGGGTGTGTTCCTTATCTTATCCTAGTGTCTAAATTCTTCTCCATGGCTGCACCCCCAAATAATATTCCTTTACGTGCTAAGGGGTATCTAGAGAGTGGGATAGGTTTAATAACTACCCTAACCCTAACGCGTACCCTAACCCTAACACCTACCCTAACCCTAACACGTACCCTAATCCTAACCCGTACCCTAAACCGAGCCCTAACCCTAACACTAACCCTAACCCTAACCCTAACCGATACCCTACGCCGTACCCGAACCCCTCCCCGAACCCGTACCCTAAGCAGTACCCTAAGCCTAACCCTAAGCCTAACCCTAACCCTAGGCTACCCTTGACTGCTTCTGCCTCCAATAGATTTCCTAAGCACTAGTGTTTTAAGGAACAGCTTAAAAAGAGAATCCTAATGTGATTTCTTTATAATGTATGTGTTCCTTATTTTATCCTAGTGTCTAAACTCTTCTCCATGGCTGGACCCCCAAATAATATTCCTTTACATGCTAAGGGGTATCTAGAGAGTGGGATAGGTTTAATAACTACCCTAACCCTAACGCGTACCCTAACCCTAACCCCTACCCTAACCCTAACACGTACCCTAATCCTAACCCGTACCCTAAACCGAGCCCTAACCCTAACAGTAACCCTAACCCTAACCCTAACCCATACCCTACGCCGTACCCGAACCCCTCCCCGAACCCCTACCCTAAGCCGTACCCTAACCCTAACCCTAAGCCTAACCCTAACCCTAGGCTACCCTTGACTGCTTCTGCCTCCAAAGATTTCCTAAGCACTAGTGTTTGAAGGAACAGCTTAAAAAGAGAATCCTAATGTGATTTCTTTATAATGTATGTGTTCCTTATTTTATCCTAGTGTCTAAACTCTTCTCCATGGCTGGACCCCCAAATAATATTCCTTTACGTGCTAAGGGGTATCTAGAGAGTGGGATAGGTTTAATAACTACCCTAACCCTAACGCGTACCCTAACCCTAACACCTACCCTAACCCTAACACGTACCCTAATCCTAACCCGTACCCTAAACCGAGCCCTAACCCTAACACTAACCCTAACCCTAACCCTAACCCATACCCTACGCCGTACCCGAACCCCTCCCCGAACCCGTACCCTAAGCCGTACCCTAAGCCTAACCCTAAGCCTAACCCTAACCCTAGGCTACCCTTGACTGCTTCTGCCTCCAATAGATTTCCTAAGCACTAGTGTTTTAAGGAACAGCTTAAAAAGAGAATCCTAATGTGATTTCTTTATAATGTATGTGTTCCTTATTTTATCCTAGTGTCTAAACTCTTCTCCATGGCTGGACCCCCAAATAATATTCCTTTACGTGCTAAGGGGTATCTAGAGAGTGGGATAGGTTTAATAACTACCCTAACCCTAACGCGTACCCTAACCCTAACCCCTACCCTAACCCTAACACGTACCCTAATCCTAACCCGTACCCTAAACCGAGCCCTAACCCTAACACTAACCCTAACCCTAACCCTAACCCATACCCTACGCCGTACCCGAACCCCTCCCCAAACCCGTACCCTAAGCCGTACCCTAAGCCTAACCCTAACCCTAGGCTACCCTTGACTGCTTCTGCCTCCAGTAGATTTCCTAAGCACTAGTGTTTGAAGGAACAGCTTAAAAAGAGAATCCTAATGTGATTTCTTTATAATGGGTGTGTTCCTTATCTTATCCTAGTGTCTAAACTCTTCTCCATGGCTGCACCCCCAAATAATATTCCTTTACGTGCTAAGGGGTATCTAGAGAGTGGGATAAGTTTAATAGCTACCCTAACCCTAACGCGTACCCTAACCCTAACACCTACCCTAACCCTAACACGTACCCTAATCCTAACCCGTACCCTAAACCGAGCCCTAACCCTAACACTAACCCTAACCCTAACCCTAACCCATACCCTACGCCGTACCCGAACCCCTCCCCGAACCCGTACCCTAAGCCGTACCCTAAGCCTAACCCTAAGCCTAACCCTAACCCTAGGCTACCCTTGACTGCTTCTGCCTCCAATAGATTTCCTAAGCACTAGTGTTTTAAGGAACAGCTTAAAAAGAGAATCCTAATGTGATTTCTTTATAATGTATGTGTTCCTTATTTTATCCTAGTGTCTAAACTCTTCTCCATGGCTGGACCCCCAAATAATATTCCTTTACGTGCTAAGGGGTATCTAGAGAGTGGGATAGGTTTAATAACTACCCTAACCCTAACGCGTACCCTAACCCTAACCCCTACCCTAACCCTAACACGTACCCTAATCCTAACCCGTACCCTAAACCGAGCCCTAACCCTAACACTAACCCTAACCCTAACCCTAACCCATACCCTACGCCGTACCCGAACCCCTCCCCGAATCCCTACCCTAAGCCGTACCCTAAGCCTAACCCTAAGCCTAACCCTAACCCTAGGCTACCCTTGACTGCTTCTGCCTCCAATAGATTTCCTAAGCACTAGCGTTTTAAGGAACAGCTTAAAAAGAGAATCCTCATGTGATTTCTTTATAATGTATGTGTTCCTTATTTTATCCTAGTGTCTAAACTCTTCTCCATGGCTGGACCCCCAAATAATATTCCTTTACGTGCTAAGGGGTATCTAGAGAGTGGGATAGGTTTAATAACTACCCTAACCCTAACGCGTACCCTAACCCTAACCCCTACCCTAACCCTAACACGTACCCTAATCCTAACCCGTACCCTAAACCGAGCCTTAACCCTAACACTAACCCTAACCCTAACCCTAACCCATACCCTACGCCGTACCCGAACCCCTCCACAAACCCGTACCCTAAGCCGTACCCTAAGCCTAACCCTAAGCCTAACCCTAACCCTAGGCTACCCTTGACTGCTTCTGCCTCCAATAGATTTCCTAAGCACTAGTGTTGTAAGGAACAGCTTAAAAAGAGAATCCTAATGTGATTTCTTTATAATGGGTGTGTTCCTTATCTTATCCTAGTGTCTAAACTCTTCTCCATGGCTGCACCCCCAAATAATATTCCTTTACGTGCTAAGGGGTATCTAGAGAGTGGGATAGGTTTAATAACTACCCTAACCCTAACACGTACCCTAACCCTAACCCCTACCCTAACCCTAACACGTACCCTAATCCTAACCCGTACCCTGAACCGAGCCCTAACCCTAACACTAACCCTAACCCTAACCCTAACCCATACCCTACGCCGTACCCGAACCCCTCCCCGAACCCGTACCCTAAGCCGTACCCTAAGCCTAACCCTAAGCCTAACCCTAACCCTAGGCTACCCTTGACTGCTTCTGCCTCCAATAGATTTCCTAAGCACTAGTGTTTGAAGGAACAGCTTAAAAAGAGAATCCTAATGTGATTTCTTTATAATGGGTGTGTTCCTTATCTTATCCTAGTGTCTAAACTCTTCTCCATGGCTGGACCCCCAAATAATATTCCTTTACGTGCTAAGGGGTATCTAGAGAGTGGGATAGGTTTAATAACTACCCTAACCCTAACGCGTACCCTAACCCTAACCCCTACCCTAACCCTAAAACGTACCCTAATCCTAACCCGTACACTAAACCGAGCCCTAACCCTAACTCAAACCCTAACCCTAACCCTAACCCATACCCTACGCCGTACCCGAACCCCTCCCCGAACCCGTACCCTAAGCCGTACCCTAACCCTAACCCTAAGCCTAACCCTAACCCTAGGCTACCCTTGACTGCTTCTGCCTCCAATAGATTTCCTAAGCACTAGTGTTTGAAGGAACAGCTTAAAAAGAGAATCCTAATGTGATTTCTTTATAATGGGAGTGTTCCTTATCTTATCCTAGTGTCTAAACTCTTCTCCATGGCTGGACCCCCAAATAATATTCCTTTACGTGCTAACGGATATCTAGAGAGTGGGATAGGTTTAATAACTACCCTAACCCTAACACGTACCCTAACCCTAACCCCTACCCTAACCCTAACACGTACCCTAATCCTAACCCGTACCCTAAACTGAGCCCTAACCCTAACACTAACCCTAACCCTAACCCTAACCCATACCATACACTGTACCCGAACCCCTCCCCGAAACCGTACCCTAAGCCGTACCCTAACCCTAACCCTAAGCCTAACCCTAACCCTAGGCTACCCTTGACTGCTTCTGCCTCCAATAGATTTCCTAAGCACTAGTGTTTGAAGGAACAGCTTAAAAAGAGAATCCTAATGTGATTTCTTTATAATGGGTGTGTTCCTTATCTTATCCTAGTGTCTAAACTCTTCTCCATGGCTGGACCCCCAAATAATATTCCTTTACGTGCTAAGGGGTATCTAGAGAGTGGGATAGGTTTAATAACTACCCTAAACCTAACGCGTACCCTAACCCTAACCCCTACCCTAACCCTAACCCGTACCCTAATCCTAACCCGTACCCTAAACCGAGCCCTAACCCTAACACTAACCCTAACCCTAACCCTAACCCATACCCTACGCCGTACCCGAACCCCTCCCCGAACCCGTACCCTAAGCCGTACCCTAAGCCTAACCCTAAGCCTAACACTAACCCTAGGCTACCCTTGACTGCTTCTGCCTCCAATAGATTTCCTAAGCACTAGTGTTTGAAGGAACAGCTTAAAAAGAGAATCCTAATGTGATTTCTTTATAATGGGTGTGTTCCTTATCTTATCCTAGTGTCTAAACTCTTCTCCATGGCTGGACCCCCAAATAATATTCCTTTACATGCTAAGGGGTATCTAGAGAGTGGGATAGGTTTAATAACTACCCTAACCCTAACGCGTACCCTAACCCTAACCCCTACCCTAACCCTAAAACGTACCCTAATCCTAACCCGTACACTAAACCGAGCCCTAACCCTAACTCAAACCCTAACCCTAACCCTAACCCATACCCTACGCCGTACCCGAACCCCTCCCCGAACCCGTACCCTAAGCCGTACCCTAACCCTAACCCTAAGCCTAACCCTAACCCTAGGCTACCCTTGACTGCTTCTGCCTCCAATAGATTTCCTAAGCACTAGTGTTTGAAGGAACAGCTTAAAAAGAGAATCCTAATGTGATTTCTTTATAATGGGTGTGTTCCTTATCTTATCCTAGTGTCTAAACTCTTCTCCATGGCTGGACCCCCAAATAATATTCCTTTACGTGCTAAGGGGTATCTAGAGAGTGGGATAGGTTTAATAACTACCCTAACCCTAACGCGTACCCTAACCCTAACCCCTACCCTAACCCTAACATGTACCCTAATCCTAACCCGTACACTAAACCGAGCCCTAACCCTAACTCAAACCCTAACCCTAACCCATACCCTACGCCGTACCCGAACCCCTCCCCGAACCCGTAGACTAAGCCGTACCCTAAGCCTAACCCTAAGCCTAACCCTAACCCTAGGCTACCCTTGACTGCTTCTGCCTCCAATAGATTTCCTAAGCACTAGTGTTTGAAGGAACAGCTTAAAAAGAGAATCCTAATGTGATTTCTTTATAATGGGTGTGTTCCTTATCTTATCCTAGTGTCTAAACTCTTCTCCATGGCTGGACCCCCAAATAATATTCCTTTACGTGCTAAGGGGTATCTAGAGAGTGGGATAGGTTTAATAACTACCCTAACCCTAACACGTACCCTAACCCTAACCCCTACCCTAACCCTAACACATACCCTAATCCTAACCCGTACCCTGAACCGAGCCCTAACCCTAACACTAACCCTAACCCTAACCCATACCCTACGCCGTACCCGAACCCCTCCCCGAACCCGTACCCTAAGCCGTACCCTAAGCCTAACCCTAAGCCTAACCCTAAACCTAGGCTACCCTTGACTGCTTCTGCCTCCAATAGATTTCCTAAGCACTAGTGTTTGAAGGAACAGCTTAAAAAGAGAATCCTAATGTGATTTCTTTATAATGGGTGTGTTCCTTATCTTATCCTAGTGTCTAAACTCTTCTCCATGGCTGGACCCCCAAATAATATTCCTTTACATGCTAAGGGGTATCTAGAGAGTGGGATAGGTTTAATAACTACCCTAACCCTAACGCGTACCCTAACCCTAACCCCTACCCTAACCCTAAAACGTACCCTAATCCTAACCCGTACACTAAACCGAGCCCTAACCCTAACTCAAACCCTAACCCTAACCCTAACCCATACCCTACGCCGTACCCGAACCCCTCCCCGAAGCCGTACCCTAAGCCGTCCCCTAACCCTAACCCTAAGCCTAACCCTAACCCTAGGCTACCCTTGACTGCTTCTGCCTCCAATAGATTTCCTAAGCACTAGTGTTTGAAGGAACAGCTTAAAAAGAGAATCCTAATGTGATTTCTTTATAATGGGTGTGTTCCTTATCTTATCCTAGTGTCTAAACTCTTCTCCATGGCTGGACCCCCAAATAATATTCCTTTACGTGCTAAGGGGTATCTAGAGAGTGGGATAGGTTTAATAACTACCCTAACCCTAACGCGTACCCTAACCCTAACCCCTACCCTAACCCTAACATGTACCCTAATCCTAACCCCTACACTAAACCGAGCCCTAACCCTAACTCAAACCCTAACCCTAACCCATACCCTACGCCGTACCCGAACCCCTCCCCGAACCCGTAGACTAAGCCGTACCCTAAGCCTAACCCTAAGCCTAACCCTAACCCTAGGCTACCCTTGACTGCTTCTGCCTCCAATAGATTTCCTAAGCACTAGTGTTTGAAGGAACAGCTTAAAAAGAGAATCCTAATGTGATTTCTTTATAATGGGTGTGTTCCTTATCTTATCCTAGTGTCTAAACTCTTCTCCATGGCTGGACCCCCAAATAATATTCCTTTACGTGCTAAGGGGTATCTAGAGAGTGGGATAGGTTTAATAACAACCCTAACCCTAACACGTACCCTAACCCTAACCCCTACCCTAACCCTAACACGTACCCTAATCCTAACCCGTACCCTGAACCGAGCCCTAACCCTAAGACTAACCCTAACCCTAACCCTAACCCATACCCTACGCCGTACCCGAACCCCTCCCCGAACCCGTTCCCTAAGCCGTACCCTAAGCCTAACCCTAAGCCTAACCCTAACCCTAGGCTACCCTTGACTGCTTCTGCCTCCAATAGATTTCCTAAGCACTAGTGTTTTAAGGAACGGCTTAAAAAGAGAATCCTAATGTGATTTCTTTATAATGGGTGTGTTCCTTATTTATCCTAGTGTCTAAACTCTTCTCCATGGCTGGACCCCCAAATAATATTCCTTTACGTGCTAAGGGGTATCTAGAGAGTGGGATAGGTTTACTAACTACCCTAACCTAATGCGTACCCTAACCCTAACCCCTACCCTAACCCTAACACGTACCCTAATCCTAACCCGTACCCTAAACCGAGCCCTAACCCTAACACGAACCCTAACACTAACCCTAACCCATACCCTACGCCGTACCCGAACCCCTCCCCGAACCCCTACCCTAAGCCGTACCCTAACCCTAACCCTAAGCCTAACACTAACCCTAGGCTACCCTTGACTGCTTCTGCCTCCAATAGATTTCCTAAGCACTAGTGTTTGAAGGAACAACTTAAAAAGAGAATCCTAATGTGATTTGTTTATAATGTATGTGTTCCTTATTTTATCCTAGTGTCTAAACTCTTCTCCATGGCTGGACCCGCAAATAATATTCCTTTACGTGCTAAGGGGTATCTAGAGAGTGGGATAGGTTTAATAACTTCCCTAACCCTAACGCGTACCCTAACCCTAACCCCTACCCTAACCCTAACACGTACCCTAATCCTAACCCGTACCCTGAACCGAGCCCTAACCCTAACACTAACCCTAACCCTAACCCTAACCCATACCCTACGCCGTACCCGAACCCCTCCCCGAACCCGTACCCTAAGCCGTACCCTAAGCCTAACCCTAAGCCTAACCCTAACCCTAGGCTACCCTTGACTGCTTCTGCCTCCAATAGATTTCCTAAGCACTAGTGTTTGAAGGAACAGCTTAAAAAGAGAATCCTAATGTGATTTCTTTATAATGGGTGTGTTCCTTATCTTATCCTAGTGTCTAAACTCTTCTCCATGGCTGGACCCCCAAATAATATTCCTTTACGTGCTAAGGGGTATCTAGAGAGTGGGATAGGTTTAATAACTACCCTAACCCTAACGCGTACCCTAACCCTAACCCCTACCCTAACCCTAAAACGTACCCTAATCCTAACCCGTACACTAAACCGAGCCCTAACCCTAACTCAAACCCTAACCCTAACCCTAACCCATACCCTACGCCGTACCCGAACCCCTCCCCGAACCCGTACCCTAAGCCGTACCCTAACCCTAACCCTAAGCCTAACCCTAACCCTAGGCTACCCTTGACTGGTTCTGCCTCCAATAGATTTCCTAAGCACTAGTGTTTGAAGGAACAGCTTAAAAAGAATCCTAATGTGATTTCTTTATAATGGGAGTGTTCCTTATCTTATCCTAGTGTCTAAACTCTTCTCCATGGCTGGACCCCCAAATAATATTCCTTTACGTGCTAACGGATATCTAGAGAGTGGGATAGGTTTAATAACTACCCTAACCCTAACACGTACCCTAACCCTAACCCCTACCCTAACCCTAACACGTACCCTAATCCTAACCCGTACCCTGAACCGAGCCCTAACCCTAACACTAACCCTAACCCTAACCCTAACCCATACCCTACGCCGTACCCGAACCCCTCTCCGAACCCGTACCCTAAGCCGTACCCTAAGCCTAACCCTAAGCCTAACCCTAACCCTAGGCTACCCTTGACTGCTTCTGCCTCCAATAGATTTCCTAAGCACTAGTGTTTTAAGGAACGGCTTAAAAACAGAATCCTAATGTGATTTCTTTATAATGGGTGTGTTCCTTATCTTATCCTAGTGTCTAAACTCTTCTCCATGGCTGGACCCCCAAATAATATTCCTTTACGTGCTAAGGGGTATCTAGAGAGTGGGATAGGTTTAATAACTACCCTAACCCTAACGCGTACCCTAACCCTAACCCCTACCCTAACCCTAACACGTACCCTAATCCTAACCCGTACCCTAAACTGAGCCCTAACCCTAACACTAACCCTAACCCTAACCCTAACCCATACCCTACACTGTACCCGAACCCCTCCCCGAAACCGTACCCTAAGCCGTACCCTAACCCTAACCCTAAGCCTAACCCTAACCCTAGGCTACCCTTGACTGCTTCTGCCTCCAATAGATTTCCTAAGCACTAGTGTTTTAAGGAACAACTTTAAAAGAGAATCCTAATGTGATTTGTTTATAATGTATGTGTTCCTTATTTTATCCTAGTGTCTAAACTCTTCTCCATGGCTGGACCCGCAAATAATATTCCTTTACGTGCTAAGGGGTATCTAGAGAGTGGGATAGGTTTAATAACTTCCCTAACCCTAACGCGTACCCTAACCCTAACCCCTACCCTAACCCTAACACGTACCCTAATCCTAACCCGTACCCTGAACCGAGCCCTAACCCTAACACTAACCCTAACCCTAACCCTAACCCATACCCTACGCCGTACCCGAACCCCTCCCCGAACCCGTACCCTAAGCCGTACCCTAAGCCTAACCCTAAGCCTAACCCTAACCCTAGGCTACCCTTGACTGCTTCTGCCTCCAATAGATTTCCTAAGCACTAGTGTTTGAAGGAACAGCTTAAAAAGAGAATCCTAATGTGATTTCTTTATAATGGGTGTGTTCCTTATCTTATCCTAGTGTCTAAACTCTTCTCCATGGCTGGACCCCCAAATAATATTCCTTTACGTGCTAAGGGGTATCTAGAGAGTGGGATAGGTTTAATAACTACCCTAACCCTAACGCGTACCCTAACCCTAACCCCTACCCTAACCCTAAAACGTACCCTAATCCTAACCCGTACACTAAACCGAGCCCTAACCCTAACTCAAACCCTAACCCTAACCCTAACCCATACCCTACGCCGTACCCGAACCCCTCCCCGAACCCGTACCCTAAGCCGTACCCTAACCCTAACCCTAAGCCTAACCCTAACCCTAGGCTACCCTTGACTGGTTCTGCCTCCAATAGATTTCCTAAGCACTAGTGTTTGAAGGAACAGCTTAAAAAGAGAATCCTAATGTGATTTCTTTATAATGGGAGTGTTCCTTATCTTATCCTAGTGTCTAAACTCTTCTCCATGGCTGGACCCCCAAATAATATTCCTTTACGTGCTAAGGGGTATCTAGAGAGTGGGATAGGTTTAATAACTACCCTAACCCTAACGCGTACCCTAACCCTAACCCCTACCCTAACCCTAACACGTACCCTAATCCTAACCCGTACCCTAAACTGAGCCCTAACCCTAACACTAACCCTAACCCTAACCCTAACCCATACCATACACTGTACCCGAACCCCTCCCCGAAACCGTACCCTAAGCCGTACCCTAACCCTAACCCTAAGCCTAACCCTAACCCTAGGCTACCCTTGACTGCTTCTGCCTCCAATAGATTTCCTAAGCACTAGTGTTTGAAGGAACAGCTTAAAAAGAGAATCCTAATGTGATTTCTTTATAATGGGTGTGTTCCTTATCTTATCCTAGTGTCTAAACTCTTCTCCATGGCTGGACCCCCAAATAATATTCCTTTACGTGCTAAGGGGTATCTAGAGAGTGGGATAGGTTTAATAACTACCCTAAACCTAACGCGTACCCTAACCCTAACCCCTACCCTAACCCTAACCCGTACCCTAATCCTAACCCGTACCCTAAACCGAGCCCTAACCCTAACACTAACCCTAACCCTAACCCTAACCCATACCCTACGCCGTACCCGAACCCCTCCCCGAACCCGTACCCTAAGCCGTACCCTAAGCCTAACCCTAAGCCTAACACTAACCCTAGGCTACCCTTGACTGCTTCTGCCTCCAATAGATTTCCTAAGCACTAGTGTTTGAAGGAACAGCTTAAAAAGAGAATCCTAATGTGATTTCTTTATAATGGGTGTGTTCCTTATCTTATCCTAGTGTCTAAACTCTTCTCCATGGCTGGACCCCCAAATAATATTCCTTTACATGCTAAGGGGTATCTAGAGAGTGGGATAGGTTTAATAACTACCCTAACCCTAACGCGTACCCTAACCCTAACCCCTACCCTAACCCTAAAACGTACCCTAATCCTAACCCGTACACTAAACCGAGCCCTAACCCTAACTCAAACCCTAACCCTAACCCTAACCCATACCCTACGCCGTACCCGAACCCCTCCCCGAACCCGTACCCTAAGCCGTACCCTAACCCTAACCCTAAGCCTAACCCTAACCCTAGGCTACCCTTGACTGCTTCTGCCTCCAATAGATTTCCTAAGCACTAGTGTTTGAAGGAACAGCTTAAAAAGAGAATCCTAATGTGATTTCTTTATAATGGGTGTGTTCCTTATCTTATCCTAGTGTCTAAACTCTTCTCCATGGCTGGACCCCCAAATAATATTCCTTTACGTGCTAAGGGGTATCTAGAGAGTGGGATAGGTTTAATAACTACCCTAACCCTAACGCGTACCCTAACCCTAACCCCTACCCTAACCCTAACATGTACCCTAATCCTAACCCGTACACTAAACCGAGCCCTAACCCTAACTCAAACCCTAACCCTAACCCATACCCTACGCCGTACCCGAACCCCTCCCCGAACCCGTAGACTAAGCCGTACCCTAAGCCTAACCCTAAGCCTAACCCTAACCCTAGGCTACCCTTGACTGCTTCTGCCTCCAATAGATTTCCTAAGCACTAGTGTTTGAAGGAACAGCTTAAAAAGAGAATCCTAATGTGATTTCTTTATAATGGGTGTGTTCCTTATCTTATCCTAGTGTCTAAACTCTTCTCCATGGCTGGACCCCCAAATAATATTCCTTTACGTGCTAAGGGGTATCTAGAGAGTGGGATAGGTTTAATAACTACCCTAACCCTAACCCCTACCCTAACCCTAACACATACCCTAATCCTAACCCGTACCCTGAACCGAGCCCTAACCCTAACACTAACCCTAACCCTAACCCATACCCTACGCCGTACCCGAACCCCTCCCCGAACCCGTACCCTAAGCCGTACCCTAAGCCTAACCCTAAGCCTAACCCTAAACCTAGGCTACCCTTGACTGCTTCTGCCTCCAATAGATTTCCTAAGCACTAGTGTTTGAAGGAACAGCTTAAAAAGAGAATCCTAATGTGATTTCTTTATAATGGGTGTGTTCCTTATCTTATCCTAGTGTCTAAACTCTTCTCCATGGCTGGACCCCCAAATAATATTCCTTTACATGCTAAGGGGTATCTAGAGAGTGGGATAGGTTTAATAACTACCCTAACCCTAACGCGTACCCTAACCCTAACCCCTACCCTAACCCTAAAACGTACCCTAATCCTAACCCGTACACTAAACCGAGCCCTAACCCTAACTCAAACCCTAACCCTAACCCTAACCCATACCCTACGCCGTACCCGAACCCCTCCCCGAACCCGTACCCTAAGCCGTCCCCTAACCCTAACCCTAAGCCTAACCCTAACCCTAGGCTACCCTTGACTGCTTCTGCCTCCAATAGATTTCCTAAGCACTAGTGTTTGAAGGAACAGCTTAAAAAGAGAATCCTAATGTGATTTCTTTATAATGGGTGTGTTCCTTATCTTATCCTAGTGTCTAAACTCTTCTCCATGGCTGGACCCCCAAATAATATTCCTTTACGTGCTAAGGGGTATCTAGAGAGTGGGATAGGTTTAATAACTACCCTAACCCTAACGCGTACCCTAACCCTAACCCCTACCCTAACCCTAACATGTACCCTAATCCTAACCCCTACACTAAACCGAGCCCTAACCCTAACTCAAACCCTAACCCTAACCCATACCCTACGCCGTACCCGAACCCCTCCCCGAACCCGTAGACTAAGCCGTACCCTAAGCCTAACCCTAAGCCTAACCCTAACCCTAGGCTACCCTTGACTGCTTCTGCCTCCAATAGATTTCCTAAGCACTAGTGTTTGAAGGAACAGCTTAAAAAGAGAATCCTAATGTGATTTCTTTATAATGGGTGTGTTCCTTATCTTATCCTAGTGTCTAAACTCTTCTCCATGGCTGGACCCCCAAATAATATTCCTTTACGTGCTAAGGGGTATCTAGAGAGTGGGATAGGTTTAATAACAACCCTAACCCTAACACGTACCCTAACCCTAACCCCTACCCTAACCCTAACACGTACCCTAATCCTAACCCGTACCCTGAACCGAGCCCTAACCCTAAGACTAACCCTAACCCTAACCCTAACCCATACCCTACGCCGTACCCGAACCCCTCCCCGAACCCGTTCCCTAAGCCGTACCCTAAGCCTAACCCTAAGCCTAACCCTAACCCTAGGCTACCCTTGACTGCTTCTGCCTCCAATAGATTTCCTAAGCACTAGTGTTTTAAGGAACGGCTTAAAAAGAGAATCCTAATGTGATTTCTTTATAATGGGTGTGTTCCTTATTTATCCTAGTGTCTAAACTCTTCTCCATGGCTGGACCCCCAAATAATATTCCTTTACGTGCTAAGGGGTATCTAGAGAGTGGGATAGGTTTACTAACTACCCTAACCTAATGCGTACCCTAACCCTAACCCCTACCCTAACCCTAACACGTACCCTAATCCTAACCCGTACCCTAAACCGAGCCCTAACCCTAACACGAACCCTAACACTAACCCTAACCCATACCCTACGCCGTACCCGAACCCCTCCCCGAACCCCTACCCTAAGCCGTACCCTAACCCTAACCCTAAGCCTAACACTAACCCTAGGCTACCCTTGACTGCTTCTGCCTCCAATAGATTTCCTAAGCACTAGTGTTTGAAGGAACAACTTAAAAAGAGAATCCTAATGTGATTTGTTTATAATGTATGTGTTCCTTATTTTATCCTAGTGTCTAAACTCTTCTCCATGGCTGGACCCGCAAATAATATTCCTTTACGTGCTAAGGGGTATCTAGAGAGTGGGATAGGTTTAATAACTTCCCTAACCCTAACGCGTACCCTAACCCTAACCCCTACCCTAACCCTAACACGTACCCTAATCCTAACCCGTACCCTGAACCGAGCCCTAACCCTAACACTAACCCTAACCCTAACCCTAACCCATACCCTACGCCGTACCCGAACCCCTCCCCGAACCCGTACCCTAAGCCGTACCCTAAGCCTAACCCTAAGCCTAACCCTAACCCTAGGCTACCCTTGACTGCTTCTGCCTCCAATAGATTTCCTAAGCACTAGTGTTTGAAGGAACAGCTTAAAAAGAGAATCCTAATGTGATTTCTTTATAATGGGTGTGTTCCTTATCTTATCCTAGTGTCTAAACTCTTCTCCATGGCTGGACCCCCAAATAATATTCCTTTACGTGCTAAGGGGTATCTAGAGAGTGGGATAGGTTTAATAACTACCCTAACCCTAACGCGTACCCTAACCCTAACCCCTACCCTAACCCTAAAACGTACCCTAATCCTAACCCGTACACTAAACCGAGCCCTAACCCTAACTCAAACCCTAACCCTAACCCTAACCCATACCCTACGCCGTACCCGAACCCCTCCCCGAACCCGTACCCTAAGCCGTACCCTAACCCTAACCCTAAGCCTAACCCTAACCCTAGGCTACCCTTGACTGGTTCTGCCTCCAATAGATTTCCTAAGCACTAGTGTTTGAAGGAACAGCTTAAAAAGAATCCTAATGTGATTTCTTTATAATGGGAGTGTTCCTTATCTTATCCTAGTGTCTAAACTCTTCTCCATGGCTGGACCCCCAAATAATATTCCTTTACGTGCTAACGGATATCTAGAGAGTGGGATAGGTTTAATAACTACCCTAACCCTAACACGTACCCTAACCCTAACCCCTACCCTAACCCTAACACGTACCCTAATCCTAACCCGTACCCTGAACCGAGCCCTAACCCTAACACTAACCCTAACCCTAACCCTAACCCATACCCTACGCCGTACCCGAACCCCTCTCCGAACCCGTACCCTAAGCCGTACCCTAAGCCTAACCCTAAGCCTAACCCTAACCCTAGGCTACCCTTGACTGCTTCTGCCTCCAATAGATTTCCTAAGCACTAGTGTTTTAAGGAACGGCTTAAAAACAGAATCCTAATGTGATTTCTTTATAATGGGTGTGTTCCTTATCTTATCCTAGTGTCTAAACTCTTCTCCATGGCTGGACCCCCAAATAATATTCCTTTACGTGCTAAGGGGTATCTAGAGAGTGGGATAGGTTTAATAACTACCCTAACCCTAACGCGTACCCTAACCCTAACCCCTACCCTAACCCTAACACGTACCCTAATCCTAACCCGTACCCTAAACTGAGCCCTAACCCTAACACTAACCCTAACCCTAACCCTAACCCATACCCTACACTGTACCCGAACCCCTCCCCGAAACCGTACCCTAAGCCGTACCCTAACCCTAACCCTAAGCCTAACCCTAACCCTAGGCTACCCTTGACTGCTTCTGCCTCCAATAGATTTCCTAAGCACTAGTGTTTTAAGGAACAACTTTAAAAGAGAATCCTAATGTGATTTGTTTATAATGTATGTGTTCCTTATTTTATCCTAGTGTCTAAACTCTTCTCCATGGCTGGACCCGCAAATAATATTCCTTTACGTGCTAAGGGGTATCTAGAGAGTGGGATAGGTTTAATAACTTCCCTAACCCTAACGCGTACCCTAACCCTAACCCCTACCCTAACCCTAACACGTACCCTAATCCTAACCCGTACCCTGAACCGAGCCCTAACCCTAACACTAACCCTAACCCTAACCCTAACCCATACCCTACGCCGTACCCGAACCCCTCCCCGAACCCGTACCCTAAGCCGTACCCTAAGCCTAACCCTAAGCCTAACCCTAACCCTAGGCTACCCTTGACTGCTTCTGCCTCCAATAGATTTCCTAAGCACTAGTGTTTGAAGGAACAGCTTAAAAAGAGAATCCTAATGTGATTTCTTTATAATGGGTGTGTTCCTTATCTTATCCTAGTGTCTAAACTCTTCTCCATGGCTGGACCCCCAAATAATATTCCTTTACGTGCTAAGGGGTATCTAGAGAGTGGGATAGGTTTAATAACTACCCTAACCCTAACGCGTACCCTAACCCTAACCCCTACCCTAACCCTAAAACGTACCCTAATCCTAACCCGTACACTAAACCGAAGCCCTAACCCTAACTCAAACCCTAACCCTAACCCTAACCCATACCCTACGCCGTACCCGAACCCCTCCCCGAACCCGTACCCTAAGCCGTACCCTAACCCTAACCCTAAGCCTAACCCTAACCCTAGGCTACCCTTGACTGGTTCTGCCTCCAATAGATTTCCTAAGCACTAGTGTTTGAAGGAACAGCTTAAAAAGAGAATCCTAATGTGATTTCTTTATAATGGGAGTGTTCCTTATCTTATCCTAGTGTCTAAACTCTTCTCCATGGCTGGACCCCCAAATAATATTCCTTTACGTGCTAACGGATATCTAGAGAGTGGGATAGGTTTAATAACTACCCTAACCCTAACACGTACCCTAACCCTAACCCCTACCCTAACCCTAACACGTACCCTAATCCTAACCCGTACCCTGAACCGAGCCCTAACCTTAACACTAACCCTAACCCTAACCCTAACCCATACCCTACGCCGTACCCGAACCCCTCTCCGAACCCGTACCCTAAGCCGTACCCTAAGCCTAACCCTAAGCCTAACCCTAACCCTAGGCTACCCTTGACTGCTTCTGCCTCCAATAGATTTCCTAAGCACTAGTGTTTTAAGGAACGGCTTAAAAACAGAATCCTAATGTGATTTCTTTATAATGGGTGTGTTCCTTATCTTATCCTAGTGTCTAAACTCTTCTCCATGGCTGGACCCCCAAATAATATTCCTTTACGTGCTAAGGGGTATCTAGAGAGTGGGATAGGTTTAATAACTACCCTAACCCTAACGCGTACCCTAACCCTAACCCCTACCCTAACCCTAACACGTACCCTAATCCTAACCCGTACCCTAAACTGAGCCCTAACCCTAACACTAACCCTAACCCTAACCCTAACCCATACCCTACACTGTACCCGAACCCCTCCCCGAAACCGTACCCTAAGCCGTACCCTAACCCTAACCCTAAGCCTAACCCTAACCCTAGGCTACCCTTGACTGCTTCTGCCTCCAATAGATTTCCTAAGCACTAGTGTTTGAAGGAACAGCTTAAAAAGAGAATCCTAATGTGATTTGTTTATAATGGGTGTGTTCCTTATCTTATCCTAGTGTCTAAACTCTTCTCCATGGCTGGACCCCCAAATAATATTCCTTTACGTGCTAAGGGGTATCTAGAGAGTGGGATAGGTTTAATAACTACCCTAAACCTAACGCGTACCCTAACCCTAACCCCTACCCTAACCCTAACCCGTACCCTAATCCTAACCCGTACCCTAAACCGAGCCCTAACCCTAACACTAACCCTAACCCTAACCCTAACCCATACCCTACGCCGTACCCGAACCCCTCCCCGAACCCGTACCCTAAGCCGTACCCTAAGCCTAACCCTAAGCCTAACACTAACCCTAGGCTACCCTTGACTGCTTCTGCCTCCAATAGATTTCCTAAGCACTAGTGTTTGAAGGAACAGCTTAAAAAGAGAATCCTAATGTGATTTCTTTATAATGGGTGTGTTCCTTATCTTATCCTAGTGTCTAAACTCTTCTCCATGGCTGGACCCCCAAATAATATTCCTTTACATGCTAAGGGGTATCTAGAGAGTGGGATAGGTTTAATAACTACCCTAACCCTAACGCGTACCCTAACCCTAACCCCTACCCTAACCCTAAAACGTACCCTAATCCTAACCCGTACACTAAACCGAGCCCTAACCCTAACTCAAACCATAACCCTAAACCTAACCCTAACCCATACCCTACGCCGTACCCGAACCCCTCCCCGAACCCGTACCCTAAGCCGTACCCTAACCCTAACCCTAAGCCTAACCCTAACCCTAGGCTACCCTTGACTGCTTCTGCCTCCAATAGATTTCCTAAGCACTAGTGTTTGAAGGAACAGCTTAAAAAGAGAATCCTAATGTGATTTCTTTATAATGGGTGTGTTCCTTATCTTATCCTAGTGTCTAAACTCTTCTCCATGGCTGGACCCCCAAATAATATTCCTTTACGTGCTAAGGGGTATCTAGAGAGTGGGATAGGTTTAATAACTACCCTAACCCTAACGCGTACCCTAACCCTAACACCTACCCTAACCCTAACATGTACCCTAATCCTAACCCGTACACTAAACCGAGCCCTAACCCTAACTCAAACCCTAACCCTAACCCATACCCTACGCCGTACCCGAACCCCTCCCCGAATCCGTAGACTAAGCCGTACCCTAAGCCTAACCCTAAGCCTAACCCTAACCCTAGGTTACCCTTGACTGCTTCTGCCTCCAATAGATTTCCTAAGCACTAGTGTTTGAAGGAACAGCTTAAAAAGAGAATCCTAATGTGATTTCTTTATAATGGGTGTGTTCCTTATCTTATCCTAGTGTCTAAACTCTTCTCCATGGCTGGACCCCCAAATAATATTCCTTTACGTGCTAAGGGGTATCTAGAGAGTGGGATAGGTTTAATAACTACCCTAACCCTAACACGTACCCTAACCCTAACCCCTACCCTAACCCTAACACGTACCCTAATCCTAACCCGTACCCTGAACCGAGCCCTAACCCTAAGACTAACCCTAACCCTAACCCTAACCCATACCCTACGCCGTACCCGAACCCCTCCCCGAACCCGTACCCTAAGCCGTACCCTAAGCCTAACCCTAAGCCTAACCCTAACCCTAGGCTACCCTTGACTGCTTCTGCCTCCAATAGATTTCCTAAGCACTAGTGTTTGAAGGAACAGCTTAAAAAGAGAATCCTAATGTGATTTCTTTATAATGGGTGTGTTCCTTATCTTATCCTAGTGTCTAAACTCTTCTCCATGGCTGGACCCCCAAATAATATTCCTTTACATGCTAAGGGGTATCTAGAGAGTGGGATAGGTTTAATAACTACCCTAACCCTAACGCGTACCCTAACCCTAACCCCTACCCTAACCCTAAAACGTACCCTAATCCTAACCCGTACACTAAACCGAGCCCTAACCCTAACTCAAACCCTAACCCTAACCCTAACCCATACCCTACGCCGTACCCGAACCCCTCCCCGAACCCGTACCCTAAGCCGTACCCTAAGCCTAACCCTAAGCCTAACCCTAACCCTAGGCTACCCTTGACTGCTTCTGCCTCCAATAGATTTCCTAAGCACTAGTGTTTGAAGGAACAGCTTAAAAAGAGAATCCTAATGTGATTTCTTTATAATGGGTGTGTTCCTTATCTTATCCTAGTGTCTAAACTCTTCTCCATGGCTGGACCCCCAAATAATATTCCTTTACGTGCTAAGGGGTATCTAGAGAGTGGGATAGGTTTAATAACTACCCTAACCCTAACGCGTACCCTAACCCTAACCCGTACCCTAACCCTAAAACGTACCCTAATCCTAACCCGTACACTAAACCGAGCCCTAACCCTAACTCAAACCCTAACCCTAACCCTAACCCATACCCTACGCCGTACCCGAACCCCTCCCCGAAACCGTACCCTAAGCCGTACCCTAACCCTAACCCTAAGCCTAACCCTAACCCTAGGCTACCCTTGACTGGTTCTGCCTCCAATAGATTTCCTAAGCACTAGTGTTTGAAGGAACAGCTTAAAAAGAGAATCCTAATGTGATTTCTTTATAATGGGAGTGTTCCTTATCTTATCCTAGTGTCTAAACTCTTCTCCATGGCTGGACCCCCAAATAATATTCCTTTACGTGCTAACGGATATCTAGAGAGTGGGATAGGTTTAATAACTACCCTAACCCTAACACGTACCCTAACCCTAACCCCTACCCTAACCCTAACACGTACCCTAATCCTAACCCGTACCCTGAACCGAGCCCTAACCCTAAGACTAACCCTAACCCTAACCCTAACCCATACCCTACGCCGTACCCGAACCCCTCCCCGAACCCGTACCCTAAGCCGTACCCTAAGCCTAACCCTAAGCCTAACCCTAACCCTAGGCTACCCTTGACTGCTTCTGCCTCCAATAGATTTCCTAAGCACTAGTGTTTTAAAGAACGGCTTAAAAACAGAATCCTAATGTGATTTCTTTATAATGGGTGTGTTCCTTATCTTATCCTAGTGTCTAAACTCTTCTCCATGGCTGGACCCCCAAATAATATTCCTTTACGTGCTAAGGGGTATCTAGAGAGTGGGATAGGTTTAATAACTACCCTAACCCTAACGCGTACCCTAACCCTAACCCCTACCCTAACCCTAACACGTACCCTAATCCTAACCCGTACCCTAAACTGAGCCCTAACCCTAACACTAACCCTAACCCTAACCA
>NW_026778014.1:0-56896 GCF_028023285.1 Balaenoptera ricei
TAAGATAAGGAACACACCCATTATAAAGAAATCACATTAGGATTCTCTTTTTAAGCTTTTCCTTCAAACATTAGTGCTTAGGAAATCTGTTGGAGGCAGAAGCAGTCAAGGGTAGCCTAGGGTTAGGGTTAGGCTTAGGGTTAGGCTTAGGGTACGGCTTAGGGTACGGGTTTGGGGAGGGGTTCGGGTACGGTGTAGGGTATGGGTTAGGGTTAGGTTTAGGGTTAGTGTTAGGGTTAGGGCTCGGTTTAGGGTACGGGTTAGGATTAGGGTACGTGTTAGGGTTAGGGTAGGGGTTAGGGTTAGGGTACGCGTTAGGGTTAGGGTAGTTATTAAACCTATCCCACTCTCTAGATACCCCTTAGCACGTAAAGGAATATTATTTGCGGGTCCAGCCATGGAGAAGAGTTTAGACACTAGGATAAAATAAGGAACACATACATTATAAAGAAATCACATTAGGATTCTCTTTTTAAGCTGTTCCTTCAAACACTAGTGCTTAGGAAATCTATTGGAGGCAGAAGCAGTCAAGGGTAGCCTAGGGTTAGGGTTAGGCTTAGGGTTAGGGTTAGGGTTAGGCTTAGGGTAGGGGTTCGGGGAGGGGTTCGGGTACGGCGTAGGGTATGGGTTAGGGTTAGGGTTAGGGTTCGTGTTAGGGTTAGGGCTCGGTTTAGGGTACGGGTTAGGATTAGGGTACGTGTTAGGGTTAGGGTAGGGGTTAGGGTTAGGGTACGCATTAGGGTTAGGGTAGTTGGTAAACCTATCCCACTCTCTAGATACCCCTTAGCACGTAAAGGAATATTATTTGCGGGTCCAGCCATGGAGAAGAGTTTAGACACTAGGATAAGATAAGGAACACACCCATTATAAAGAAATCACATTAGGATTCTCTTTTTAAGCTGTTCCTTCAAACACTAGTGCTTAGGAAATCTATTGGAGGCAGAAGCAGTCAAGGGTAGCCTAGGGTTAGGGTTAGGCTTAGGGTTAGGGTTAGGGTACGGCTTAGGGTACGGGTTCGGGGAGGGGTTCGGGTACGGCGTAGGGTATGGGTTAGGGTTAGGGTTAGGGTTTGAGTTAGGGTTAGGGCTCGGTTTTGTGTACGGGTTAGGATTAGGGTACGTTTTAGGGTTAGGGTAGGGGTTAGGGTTAGGGTACGCGTTAGGGTTAGGGTAGTTATTAAACCTATCCCACTCTCTAGATACCCCTTAGCATGTAAAGGAATATTATTTGGGGGTCCAGCCATGGAGAAGAGTTTAGACACTAGGATAAGATAAGGAACACACCCATTATAAAGAAATCACATTAGGATTCTCTTTTTAAGCTGTTCCTTCAAACACTAGTGCTTAGGAAATCTATTGGAGGCAGAAGCAGTCAAGGGTAGCCTAGGGTTAGGGTTAGGCTTAGGGTTAGGCTTAGGGTACGGCTTAGGGTACGGGTTCGGGGAGGGGTTCGGGTACGGCGTAGGGTATGGGTTAGGGTTAGGGTTAGGGTTAGTGTTAGGGTTAGGGCTCGGTTTAGGGTACGGGTTAGGATTAGTGTACGGGTTAGGGTTAGGGTAGGGGTTAGGGTTAGGGTACGCGTTAGGGTTAGGGTAGTTATTAAACCTATCCCACTCTCTAGATACCCCTTAGCACGTAAAGGAATATTATTTGGGGGTCCAGCCATGGAGAAGAGTTTAGACACTAGGATAAGATAAGGAACACACCCATTATAAAGAAATCACATTAGGATTCTCTTTTTAAGCTGTTCCTTCAAACACTAGTGCTTAGGAAATCTATTGGAGGCAGAAGCAGTCAAGGGTAGCCTAGGGTTAGGGTTAGGCTTAGGGTTAGGCTTAGGGTACGGCTTAGGGTACGGTTTCGGGGAGGGGTTCGGGTACGGTGTAGGGTATGGGTTAGGGTTAGGGTTAGGGTTAGTGTTAGGGTTAGGGCTCAGTTTAGGGTACGGGTTAGGATTAGGGTACGTGTTAGGGTTAGGGTAGGGGTTAGGGTTAGGGTACGCGTTAGGGTTAGGGTAGTTATTAAACCTATCCCACTCTCTAGATACCCCTTAGCACGTAAAGGAATATTATTTGGGGGTCCAGCCATGGAGAAGAGTTTAGACAGTAGGATAAGATAAGGAACACACCCATCATAAAGAAATCACATTAGGATTCTGTTTTTAAGCCGTTCCTTAAAACACTAGTGCTTAGGAAATCTATTGGAGGCAGAAGCAGTCAAGGGTAGCCTAGGGTTAGGGTTAGGCTTAGGGTTAGGCTTAGGGTACGGCTTAGGGTACGGGTTCGGGGAGGGGTTCGGGTACGGCGTAGGGTATGGGTTAGGGTTAGGGTTAGGGTTAGTGTTAGGGTTAGGGCTCGGTTCAGGGTACGGGTTAGGATTAGGGTACGTGTTAGGGTTAGGGTAGGGGTTAGGGTTAGGGTACGTGTTAGGGTTAGGGTAGTTATTAAACCTATCCCACTCTCTAGATACCCCTTAGCACGTAAAGGAATATTATTTGGGGGTCCAGCCATGGAGAAGAGTTTAGACACTAGGATAAGATAAGGAACACACCCATTATAAAGAAATCACATTAGGATTCTCTTTTTAAGCTGTTCCTTCAAACACTAGTGCTTAGGAAATCTATTGGAGGCAGAAGCAGTCAAGGGTAGCCTAGGGTTAGGGTTAGGCTTAGGGTTAGGCTTAGGGTACGGCTTAGGATACGGGTTCGGGGAGGGGTTCGGGTACGGCGTAGGGTATGGGTTAGGGTTAGGGTTAGGGTTAGTGTTAGGGTTAGGGCTCGGTTTAGGGTACGGGTTAGGATTAGGGTACGTGTTAGGGTTAGGGTAGGGGTTAGGGTTAGGGTAAGCGTTAGGGTTAGGGTAGTTATTAAACCTATCCCACTCTCTAGATACCCCTTAGCACGTAAAGTAATATTATTTGGGGGTCCAGCCATGGAGAAGAGTTTAGACACTAGGATAAGATAAGGAACACACCCATTATAAAGAAATCACATTAGGATTCTCTTTTTAAGCTGTTCCTTCAAACACTAGTGCTTAGGAAATCTGTTGGAGGCAGAAGCAGTCAAGGGTAGCCTAGGGTTAGGGTTAGGCTTAGGGTACGGCTTAGGGTACGGGTTTGGGGAGGGGTTCGTGTACGGCGTAGGGTATGGGTTAGGGTTAGGGTTAGGGTTAGTGTTAGGGTTAGGGCTCGGTTTAGGGTACGGGTTAGGATTAGGGTACGTGTTAGGGTTAGGGTAGGGGTTAGGGTTAGGGTACGCGTTAGGGTTAGGGTAGTTATTAAACCTATCCCACTCTCTAGATACCCCTTAGCACGTAAAGGAATATTATTTGCGGGTCCAGCAATGGAGAAGAGTTTAGACACTAGGATAAAATAAGGAACACATACATTATAAAGAAATCACATTAGGATTCTCTTTTTAAGCTGTTCCTTAAAACACTAGTGCTTAGGAAATCTATTGGAGGCAGAAGCAGTCAAGGGTAGCCTAGGGTTAGGGTTAGGCTTAGGTTTAGGGTTAGGGTACGGCTTAGGGTAGGGGTTCGGGGAGGGGTTCGGGTACGGCGTAGGGTATGGGTTAGGGTTAGGGTTAGGGTTCGTGTTAGGGTTAGGGCTCGGTTTAGGGTACGGGTTAGGATTAGGGTACGTGTTAGGGTTAGGGTAGGGGTTAGGGTTAGGGTACGCATTAGGGTTAGGGTAGTTATTAAACCTATCCCACTCTCTAGATACCCCTTAGCACGTAAAGGAATATTATTTGGGGGTCCAGCCATGGAGAAGAGTTTAGACACTAGGATAAGATAAGGAACACACCCATTATAAAGAAATCACATTAGGATTCTCTTTTTAAGCTGTTCCTTCAAACACTAGTGCTTAGGAAATCTATTGGAGGCAGAAGCAGTCAAGGGTAGCCTAGGGTTAGGGTTAGGCTTAGGGTTAGGCTTAGGGTACGGCTTAGGGTACGGGTTCGGGGAGGGGTTCGGGTACGGCGTAGGGTATGGGTTAGGGTTAGGGTTTGAGTTAGGGTTAGGGCTCGGTTTAGTGTACGGGTTAGGATTAGGGTACGTTTTAGGGTTAGGGTAGGGGTTAGGGTTAGGGTACGCGTTAGGGTTAGGGTAGTTATTAAACCTATTCCACTCTCTAGATACCCCTTAGCACGTAAAGGAATATTATTTGTGGGTCCAGCCATGGAGAAGAGTTTAGACACTAGGATAAGATAAGGAACACACCCATTATAAAGAAATCACATTAGGATTCTCTTTTTAAGCTGTTCCTTCAAACACTAGTGCTTAGGAAATCTACTGGAGGCAGAAGCAGTCAAGGGTAGCCTAGGGTTAGGGTTAGGCTTAGGGTTAGGATTAGGGTACGGCTTAGGGTACGGGTTCGGGGAGGGGTTCGGGTACGGCGTAGGGTATGGGTTAGGGTTAGGGTTAGGGTTAGTGTTAGGGTTAGGGCTCGGTTCAGGGTACGGGTTAGGATTAGGGTACGTGTTAGGGTTAGGGTAGGGGTTAGGGTTAGGGTACGTGTTAGGGTTAGGGTAGTTAGTAAACCTATCCCACTCTCTAGATACCCCTTAGCACGTAAAGGAATATTATTTGGGGGTCCAGCCATGGAGAAGAGTTTAGACACTAGGATAAGATAAGGAACACACCCAGTATAAAGAAATCACATTAGGATTCTCTTTTTAAGCTGTTTCTTCAAACACTAGTGCTTAGGAAATCTATTGGAGGCAGAAGCAGTCAAGGGTAGCCTAGGGTTAGGGTTAGGCTTAGGGTTAGGCTTAGTGTACGGCTTAGGGTACGGGTTCGGGTACGGCGTAGGGTATGGGTTAGGGTTAGGGTTAGGGTTAGTGTTAGGGTTAGGGCTCGGTTTAGGGTACGGGTTAGGATTAGGGTACGTGTTAGGGTTAGGGTAGGGGTTAGGGTTAGGGTACGCATTAGGGTTAGGGTAGTTATTAAACCTATCCCACTCTCTAGATACCCCTTAGCACGTAAAGGAATATTATTTGGGGGTCCAGCCATGGAGAAGAGTTTAGACACTAGGATAAGATAAGGAACACACCCATTATAAAGAAATCACATTAGGATTCTCTTTTTAAGCTTTTCCTTCAAACATTAGTGCTTAGGAAATCTGTTGGAGGCAGAAGCAGTCAAGGGTAGCCTAGGGTTAGGGTTAGGCTTAGGGTTAGGCTTAGGGTACGGCTTAGGGTACGGGTTTGGGGAGGGGTTCGGGTACGGTGTAGGGTATGGGTTAGGGTTAGGTTTAGGGTTAGTGTTAGGGTTAGGGCTCGGTTTAGGGTACGGGTTAGGATTAGGGTATGTGTTAGGGTTAGGGTAGGGGTTAGGGTTAGGGTTCGCGTTAGGGTTAGGGTAATTATTAAACCTATCCCACTCTCTAGATACCCCTTAGCACGTAAAGGAATATTATTTGCGGGTCCAGCCATGGAGAAGAGTTTAGACACTAGGATAAAATAAGGAACACATACATTATAAAGAAATCACATTAGGATTCTCTTTTTAAGCTGTTCCTTCAAACACTAGTGCTTAGGAAATCTATTGGAGGCAGAAGCAGTCAAGGGTAGCCTAGGGTTAGGGTTAGGCTTAGGGTTAGGGTTAGGGTTAGGCTTAGGGTAGGGGTTCGGGGAGGGGTTCGGGTACGGCGTAGGGTATGGGTTAGGGTTAGGGTTAGGGTTCGTGTTAGGGTTAGGGCTCGGTTTAGGGTACGGGTTAGGATTAGGGTACGTGTTAGGGTTAGGGTAGGGGTTAGGGTTAGGGTACGCATTAGGGTTAGGGTAGTTGGTAAACCTATCCCACTCTCTAGATACCCCTTAGCACGTAAAGGAATATTATTTGCGGGTCCAGCCATGGAGAAGAGTTTAGACACTAGGATAAGATAAGGAACACACCCATTATAAAGAAATCACATTAGGATTCTCTTTTTAAGCTGTTCCTTCAAACACTAGTGCTTAGGAAATCTATTGGAGGCAGAAGCAGTCAAGGGTAGCCTAGGGTTAGGGTTAGGCTTAGGGTTAGGGTTAGGGTACGGCTTAGGGTACGGGTTCGGGGAGGGGTTCGGGTACGGCGTAGGGTATGGGTTAGGGTTAGGGTTAGGGTTTGAGTTAGGGTTAGGGCTCGGTTTTGTGTACGGGTTAGGATTAGGGTACGTTTTAGGGTTAGGGTAGGGGTTAGGGTTAGGGTACGCGTTAGGGTTAGGGTAGTTATTAAACCTATCCCACTCTCTAGATACCCCTTAGCATGTAAAGGAATATTATTTGGGGGTCCAGCCATGGAGAAGAGTTTAGACACTAGGATAAGATAAGGAACACACCCATTATAAAGAAATCACATTAGGATTCTCTTTTTAAGCTGTTCCTTCAAACTCTAGTGCTTAGGAAATCTATTGGAGGCAGAAGCAGTCAAGGGTAGCCTAGGGTTAGGGTTAGGCTTAGGGTTAGGCTTAGGGTACGGCTTAGGGTACGGGTTTGGGGAGGGGTTCGGGTACGGTGTAGGGTATGGGTTAGGGTTAGGTTTAGGGTTAGTGTTAGGGTTAGGGCTCGGTTTAGGGTACGGGTTAGGATTAGGGTACGTGTTAGGGTTAGGGTAGGGGTTAGGGTTAGGGTACGCGTTAGGGTTAGGGTAGTTATTAAACCTATCCCACTCTCTAGATACCCCTTAGCACGTAAAGGAATATTATTTGCGGGTCCAGCCATGGAGAAGAGTTTAGACACTAGGATAAAATAAGGAACACATACATTATAAAGAAATCACATTAGGATTCTCTTTTTAAGCTGTTCCTTCAAACACTAGTGCTTAGGAAATCTATTGGAGGCAGAAGCAGTCAAGGGTAGCCTAGGGTTAGGGTTAGGCTTAGGGTTAGGGTTAGGGTTAGGCTTAGGGTAGGGGTTCGGGGAGGGGTTCGGGTACGGCGTAGGGTATGGGTTAGGGTTAGGGTTAGGGTTCGTGTTAGGGTTAGGGCTCGGTTTAGGGTACGGGTTAGGATTAGGGTACGTGTTAGGGTTAGGGTAGGGGTTAGGGTTAGGGTACGCATTAGGGTTAGGGTAGTTGGTAAACCTATCCCACTCTCTAGATACCCCTTAGCACGTAAAGGAATATTATTTGCGGGTCCAGCCATGGAGAAGAGTTTAGACACTAGGATAAGATAAGGAACACACCCATTATAAAGAAATCACATTAGGATTCTCTTTTTAAGCTGTTCCTTCAAACACTAGTGCTTAGGAAATCTATTGGAGGCAGAAGCAGTCAAGGGTAGCCTAGGGTTAGGGTTAGGCTTAGGGTTAGGGTTAGGGTACGGCTTAGGGTACGGGTTCGGGGAGGGGTTCGGGTACGGCGTAGGGTATGGGTTAGGGTTAGGGTTAGGGTTTGAGTTAGGGTTAGGGCTCGGTTTTGTGTACGGGTTAGGATTAGGGTACGTTTTAGGGTTAGGGTAGGGGTTAGGGTTAGGGTACGCGTTAGGGTTAGGGTAGTTATTAAACCTATCCCACTCTCTAGATACCCCTTAGCATGTAAAGGAATATTATTTGGGGGTCCAGCCATGGAGAAGAGTTTAGACACTAGGATAAGATAAGGAACACACCCAGTATAAAGAAATCACATTAGGATTCTCTTTTTAAGCTGTTTCTTCAAACACTAGTGCTTAGGAAATCTATTGGAGGCAGAAGCAGTCAAGGGTAGCCTAGGGTTAGGGTTAGGCTTAGGGTTAGGCTTAGGGTACGGCTTAGGGTACGGGTTCGGGGAGGGGTTCGGGTACGGCGTAGGGTATGGGTTAGGGTTAGGGTTAGGGTTAGTGTTAGGGTTAGGGCTCGGTTTAGGGTACGGGTTAGGATTAGGGTACGTGTTAGGGTTAGGGTAGGGGTTAGGGTTAGGGTACGCGTTAGGGTTAGGGTAGTTATTAAACCTATCCCACTCTCTAGATACCCCTTAGCACGTAAAGGAATATTATTTGGGGGTCCAGCCATGGAGAAGAGTTTAGACACTAGGATAAGATAAGGAACACACCCATTATAAAGAAATCACATTAGGATTCTCTTTTTAAGCTTTTCCTTCAAACATTAGTGCTTAGGAAATCTGTTGGAGGCAGAAGCAGTCAAGGGTAGCCTAGGGTTAGGGTTAGGCTTAGGGTTAGGCTTAGGGTACGGCTTAGGGTACGGGTTTGGGGAGGGGTTCGGGTACGGTGTAGGGTATGGGTTAGGGTTAGGTTTAGGGTTAGTGTTAGGGTTAGGGCTCGGTTTAGGGTACGGGTTAGGATTAGGGTACGTGTTAGGGTTAGGGTAGGGGTTAGGGTTAGGGTACGCGTTAGGGTTAGGGTAGTTATTAAACCTATCCCACTCTCTAGATACCCCTTAGCACGTAAAGGAATATTATTTGCGGGTCCAGCCATGGAGAAGAGTTTAGACACTAGGATAAAATAAGGAACACATACATTATAAAGAAATCACATTAGGATTCTCTTTTTAAGCTGTTCCTTCAAACACTAGTGCTTAGGAAATCTATTGGAGGCAGAAGCAGTCAAGGGTAGCCTAGGGTTAGGGTTAGGCTTAGGGTTAGGGTTAGGGTTAGGCTTAGGGTAGGGGTTCGGGGAGGGGTTCGGGTACGGCGTAGGGTATGGGTTAGGGTTAGGGTTAGGGTTCGTGTTAGGGTTAGGGCTCGGTTTAGGGTACGGGTTAGGATTAGGGTACGTGTTAGGGTTAGGGTAGGGGTTAGGGTTAGGGTACGCATTAGGGTTAGGGTAGTTGGTAAACCTATCCCACTCTCTAGATACCCCTTAGCACGTAAAGGAATATTATTTGCGGGTCCAGCCATGGAGAAGAGTTTAGACACTAGGATAAAATAAGGAACACATACATTATAAAGAAATCACATTAGGATTCTCTTTTTAAGCTGTTCCTTCAAACACTAGTGCTTAGGAAATCTATTGGAGGCAGAAGCAGTCAAGGGTAGCCTAGGGTTAGGGTTAGGCTTAGGGTTAGGGTTAGGGTTAGGCTTAGGGTAGGGGTTCGGGGAGGGGTTCGGGTACGGCGTAGGGTATGGGTTAGGGTTAGTGTTAGGGTTCGTGTTAGGGTTAGGGCTCGGTTTAGGGTACGGGTTAGGATTAGGGTACGTGTTAGGGTTAGGGTAGGGGTTAGGGTTAGGGTACGCATTAGGGTTAGGGTAGTTGGTAAACCTATCCCACTCTCTAGATACCCCTTAGCACGTAAAGGAATATTATTTGCGGGTCCAGCCATGGAGAAGAGTTTAGACACTAGGATAAGATAAGGAACACACCCATTATAAAGAAATCACATTAGGATTCTCTTTTTAAGCTGTTCCTTCAAACACTAGTGCTTAGGAAATCTACTGGAGGCAGAAGCAGTCAAGGGTAGCCTAGGGTTAGGGTTAGGCTTAGGGTTAGGATTAGGGTACGGCTTAGGGTACGGGTTCGGGGAGGGGTTCGGGTACGGCGTAGGGTATGGGTTAGGGTTAGGGTTAGGGTTAGTGTTAGGGTTAGGGCTCGGTTCAGGGTACGGGTTAGGATTAGGGTAGGGGTTAGGGTTAGGGTACGTGTTAGGGTTAGGGTAGTTAGTAAACCTATCCCACTCTCTAGATACCCCTTAGCACGTAAAGGAATATTATTTGGGGGTCCAGCCATGGAGAAGAGTTTAGACACTAGGATAAGATAAGGAACACACCCAGTATAAAGAAATCACATTAGGATTCTCTTTTTAAGCTGTTTCTTCAAACACTAGTGCTTAGGAAATCTATTGGAGGCAGAAGCAGTCAAGGGTAGCCTAGGGTTAGGGTTAGGCTTAGGGTTAGGCTTAGGGTACGGCTTAGGGTACGGGTTCGGGGAGGGGTTCGGGTACGGCGTAGGGTATGGGTTAGGGTTAGGGTTAGGGTTAGGGTTAGTGTTAGGGTTAGGGCTCGGTTTAGGGTACGGGTTAGGATTAGGGTACGTGTTAGGGTTAGGGTAGGGGTTAGGGTTAGGGTACGCGTTAGGGTTAGGGTAGTTATTAAACCTATCCCACTCTCTAGATACCCCTTAGCACGTAAAGGAATATTATTTGGGGGTCCAGCCATGGAGAAGAGTTTAGACACTAGGATAAGATAAGGAACACACCCATTATAAAGAAATCACATTAGGATTCTCTTTTTAAGCTTTTCCTTCAAACATTAGTGCTTAGGAAATCTGTTGGAGGCAGAAGCAGTCAAGGGTAGCCTAGGGTTAGGGTTAGGCTTAGGGTTAGGCTTAGGGTACGGCTTAGGGTACGGGTTTGGGGAGGGGTTCGGGTACGGTGTAGGGTATGGGTTAGGGTTAGGTTTAGGGTTAGTGTTAGGGTTAGGGCTCGGTTTAGGGTACGGGTTAGGATTAGGGTACGTGTTAGGGTTAGGGTAGGGGTTAGGGTTAGGGTACGCGTTAGGGTTAGGGTAGTTATTAAACCTATCCCACTCTCTAGATACCCCTTAGCACGTAAAGGAATATTATTTGCGGGTCCAGCCATGGAGAAGAGTTTAGACACTAGGATAAAATAAGGAACACATACATTATAAAGAAATCACATTAGGATTCTCTTTTTAAGCTGTTCCTTCAAACACTAGTGCTTAGGAAATCTATTGGAGGCAGAAGCAGTCAAGGGTAGCCTAGGGTTAGGGTTAGGCTTAGGGTTAGGGTTAGGGTTAGGCTTAGGGTAGGGGTTCGGGGAGGGGTTCGGGTACGGCGTAGGGTATGGGTTAGGGTTAGGGTTAGGGTTCGTGTTAGGGTTAGGGCTCGGTTTAGGGTACGGGTTAGGATTAGGGTACGTGTTAGGGTTAGGGTAGGGGTTAGGGTTAGGGTACGCATTAGGGTTAGGGTAGTTGGTAAACCTATCCCACTCTCTAGATACCCCTTAGCACGTAAAGGAATATTATTTGCGGGTCCAGCCATGGAGAAGAGTTTAGACACTAGGATAAGATAAGGAACACACCCATTATAAAGAAATCACATTAGGATTCTCTTTTTAAGCTGTTCCTTCAAACACTAGTGCTTAGGAAATCTATTGGAGGCAGAAGCAGTCAAGGGTAGCCTAGGGTTAGGGTTAGGCTTAGGGTTAGGGTTAGGGTACGGCTTAGGGTACGGGTTCGGGGAGGGGTTCGGGTACGGCGTAGGGTATGGGTTAGGGTTAGGGTTAGGGTTTGAGTTAGGGTTAGGGCTCGGTTTTGTGTACGGGTTAGGATTAGGGTACGTTTTAGGGTTAGGGTAGGGGTTAGGGTTAGGGTACGCGTTAGGGTTAGGGTAGTTATTAAACCTATCCCACTCTCTAGATACCCCTTAGCATGTAAAGGAATATTATTTGGGGATCCAGCCATGGAGAAGAGTTTAGACACTAGGATAAGATAAGGAACACACCCATTATAAAGAAATCACATTAGGATTCTCTTTTTAAGCTGTTCCTTCAAACACTAGTGCTTAGGAAATCTATTGGAGGCAGAAGCAGTCAAGGGTAGCCTAGGGTTAGGGTTAGGCTTAGGGTTAGGCTTAGGGTACGGCTTAGGCTACGGGTTCGGGGAGGGGTTCGGGTACGGCGTAGGGTATGGGTTAGGGTTAGGGTTAGGGTTAGTGTTAGGGTTAGGGCTCGGTTTAGGGTACGGGTTAGGATTAGGGTACGTGTTAGGGTTAGGGTAGGGGTTAGGGTTAGGGTACGCGTTAGGGTTAGGGTAGTTATTAAACCTATCCCACTCTCTAGATACCCCTTAGCACGTAAAGGAATATTATTTGGGGGTCCAGCCATGGAGAAGAGTTTAGACACTAGGATAAGATAAGGAACACACCCATTATAAAGAAATCACATTAGGATTCTCTTTTTAAGCTTTTCCTTCAAACATTAGTGCTTAGGAAATCTGTTGGAGGCAGAAGCAGTCAAGGGTAGCCTAGGGTTAGGGTTAGGCTTAGGGTTAGGCTTAGGGTACGGCTTAGGGTACGGGTTCGGGGAGGGGTTCGGGTACGGCGTAGCGTATGGGTTAGGGTTAGGGTTAGGGTTAGTGTTAGGGTTAGGGCTCGGTTCAGGGTACGGGTTAGGATTAGGGTACGTGTTAGGGTTAGGGTAGGGGTTAGGGTTAGGGTACGTGTTAGGGTTAGGGTAGTTATTAAACCTATCCCACTCTCTAGATACCCCTTAGCACGTAAAGGAATATTATTTGGGGGTCCAGCCATGGAGAAGAGTTTAGACACTAGGATAAGATAAGGAACACACCCATTATAAAGAAATCACATTAGGATTCTCTTTTTAAGCTGTTCCTTCAAACACTAGTGCTTAGGAAATCTATTGGAGGCAGAAGCAGTCAAGGGTAGCCTAGGGTTAGGGTTAGGCTTAGGGTTAGGCTTAGGGTACGGCTTAGGATACGGGTTCGGGGAGGGGTTCGGGTACGGCGTAGGGTATGGGTTAGGGTTAGGGTTAGGGTTAGTGTTAGGGTTAGGGCTCGGTTTAGGGTACGGGTTAGGATTAGGGTACGTGTTAGGGTTAGGGTAGGGGTTAGGGTTAGGGTACGCGTTAGGGTTAGGGTAGTTATTAAACCTATCCCAATCTCTAGATACCCCTTAGCACGTAAAGTAATATTATTTGGGGGTCCAGCCATGGAGAAGAGTTTAGACACTAGGATAAGATAAGGAACACACCCATTATAAAGAAATCACATTAGGATTCTCTTTTTAAGCTGTTCCTTCAAACACTAGTGCTTAGGAAATCTACTGGAGGCAGAAGCAGTCAAGGGTAGCCTAGGGTTAGGGTTAGGCTTAGGGTTAGGATTAGGGTACGGCTTAGGGTACGGGTTCGGGGAGGGGTTCGGGTACGGCGTAGGGTATGGGTTAGGGTTAGGGTTAGGGTTAGTGTTAGGGTTAGGGCTCGGTTCAGGGTACGGGTTAGGATTAGGGTACGTGTTAGGGTTAGGGTAGGGGTTAGGGTTAGGGTACGTGTTAGGGTTAGGGTAGTTAGTAAACCTATCCCACTCTCTAGATACCCCTTAGCACGTAAAGGAATATTATTTGGGGGTCCAGCCATGGAGAAGAGTTTAGACACTAGGATAAGATAAGGAACACACCCAGTATAAAGAAATCACATTAGGATTCTCTTTTTAAGCTGTTTCTTCAAACACTAGTGCTTAGGAAATCTATTGGAGGCAGAAGCAGTCAAGGGTAGCCTAGGGTTAGGGTTAGGCTTAGGGTTAGGCTTAGGGTATGGCTTAGGGTACGGGTTCGGGGAGGGGTTCGGGTACGGCGTAGGGTATGGGTTAGGGTTAGGGTTAGGGTTAGTGTTAGGGTTAGGGCTCGGTTTAGGGTACGGGTTAGGATTAGGGTACGTGTTAGGGTTAGGGTAGGGGTTAGGGTTAGGGTACGCGTTAGGGTTAGGGTAGTTATTAAACCTATCCCACTCTCTAGATACCCCTTAGCACGTAAAGGAATATTATTTGGGGGTCCAGCCATGGAGAAGAGTTTAGACACTAGGATAAGATAAGGAACACACCCATTATAAAGAAATCACATTAGGATTCTCTTTTTAAGCTGTTCCTTCAAACATTAGTGCTTAGGAAATCTGTTGGAGGCAGAAGCAGTCAAGGGTAGCCTAGGGTTAGGGTTAGGCTTAGGGTTAGGCTTAGGGTACGGCTTAGGGTACGGGTTTGGGGAGGGGTTCGGGTACGGTGTAGGGTATGGGTTAGGGTTAGGTTTAGGGTTAGTGTTAGGGTTAGGGCTCGGTTTAGGGTACGGGTTAGGATTAGGGTACGTGTTAGGGTTAGGGTAGGGGTTAGGGTTAGGGTACGCGTTAGGGTTAGGGTAGTTATTAAACCTATCCCACTCTCTAGATACCCCTTAGCACGTAAAGGAATATTATTTGCGGGTCCAGCCATGGAGAAGAGTTTAGACACTAGGATAAAATAAGGAACACATACATTATAAAGAAATCACATTAGGATTCTCTTTTTAAGCTGTTCCTTCAAACACTAGTGCTTAGGAAATCTATTGGAGGCAGAAGCAGTCAAGGGTAGCCTAGGGTTAGGGTTAGGCTTAGGGTTAGGGTTAGGGTTAGGCTTAGGGTAGGGGTTCGGGGAGGGGTTCGGGTACGGCGTAGGGTATGGGTTAGGGTTAGGGTTAGGGTTCGTGTTAGGGTTAGGGCTCGGTTTAGGGTACGGGTTAGGATTAGGGTACGTGTTAGGGTTAGGGTAGGGGTTAGGGTTAGGGTACGCATTAGGGTTAGGGTAGTTGGTAAACCTATCCCACTCTCTAGATACCCCTTAGCACGTAAAGGAATATTATTTGCGGGTCCAGCCATGGAGAAGAGTTTAGACACTAGGATAAGATAAGGAACACACCCATTATAAAGAAATCACATTAGGATTCTCTTTTTAAGCTGTTCCTTCAAACACTAGTGCTTAGGAAATCTATTGGAGGCAGAAGCAGTCAAGGGTAGCCTAGGGTTAGGGTTAGGCTTAGGGTTAGGCTTAGGGTACGGCTTAGGGTACGGGTTCGGGGAGGGGTTCGGGTACGGCGTAGGGTATGGGTTAGGGTTAGGGTTAGGGTTTGAGTTAGGGTTAGGGCTCGGTTTTGTGTACGGGTTAGGATTAGGGTACGTTTTAGGGTTAGGGTAGGGGTTAGGGTTAGGGTACGCGTTAGGGTTAGGGTAGTTATTAAACCTATCCCACTCTCTAGATACCCCTTAGCATGTAAAGGAATATTATTTGGGGGTCCAGCCATGGAGAAGAGTTTAGACACTAGGATAAGATAAGGAACACACCCATTATAAAGAAATCACATTAGGATTCTCTTTTTAAGCTGTTCCTTCAAACACTAGTGCTTAGGAAATCTATTGGAGGCAGAAGCAGTCAAGGGTAGCCTAGGGTTAGGGTTAGGCTTAGGGTTAGGCTTAGGGTACGGCTTAGGCTACGGGTTCGGGGAGGGGTTCGGGTACGGCGTAGGGTATGGGTTAGGGTTAGGGTTAGGGTTAGTGTTAGGGTTAGGGCTCGGTTTAGGGTACGGGTTAGGATTAGGGTACGTGTTAGGGTTAGGGTAGGGGTTAGGGTTAGGGTACGCGTTAGGGTTAGGGTAGTTATTAAACCTATCCCACTCTCTAGATACCCCTTAGCACGTAAAGGAATATTATTTGGGGGTCCAGCCATGGAGAAGAGTTTAGACACTAGGATAAGATAAGGAACACACCCATTATAAAGAAATCACATTAGGATTCTCTTTTTAAGCTTTTCCTTCAAACATTAGTGCTTAGGAAATCTGTTGGAGGCAGAAGCAGTCAAGGGTAGCCTAGGGTTAGGGTTAGGCTTAGGGTTAGGCTTAGGGTACGGCTTAGGGTACGGGTTTGGGGAGGGGTTCGGGTACGGTGTAGGGTATGGGTTAGGGTTAGGTTTAGGGTTAGTGTTAGGGTTAGGGCTCGGTTTAGGGTACGGGTTAGGATTAGGGTACGTGTTAGGGTTAGGGTAGGGGTTAGGGTTAGGGTACGCGTTAGGGTTAGGGTAGTTATTAAACCTATCCCACTCTCTAGATACCCCTTAGCACGTAAAGGAATATTATTTGCGGGTCCAGCCATGGAGAAGAGTTTAGACACTAGGATAAAATAAGGAACACATACATTATAAAGAAATCACATTAGGATTCTCTTTTTAAGCTGTTCCTTCAAACACTAGTGCTTAGGAAATCTATTGGAGGCAGAAGCAGTCAAGGGTAGCCTAGGGTTAGGGTTAGGCTTAGGGTTAGGGTTAGGGTTAGGCTTAGGGTAGGGGTTCGGGGAGGGGTTCGGGTACGGCGTAGGGTATGGGTTAGGGTTAGGGTTAGGGTTCGTGTTAGGGTTAGGGCTCGGTTTAGGGTACGGGTTAGGATTAGGGTACGTGTTAGGGTTAGGGTAGGGGTTAGGGTTAGGGTACGCGTTAGGGTTAGGGTAGTTATTAAACCTATCCCACTCTCTAGATACCCCTTAGCACGTAAAGGAATATTATTTGGGGGTCCAGCCATGGAGAAGAGTTTAGACACTAGGATAAGATAAGGAACACACCCATTATAAAGAAATCACATTAGGATTCTCTTTTTAAGCTGTTCCTTCAAACATTAGTGCTTAGGAAATCTGTTGGAGGCAGAAGCAGTCAAGGGTAGCCTAGGGTTAGGGTTAGGCTTAGGGTTAGGCTTAGGGTACGGCTTAGGGTACGGGTTTGGGGAGGGGTTCGGGTACGGTGTAGGGTATGGGTTAGGGTTAGGTTTAGGGTTAGTGTTAGGGTTAGGGCTCGGTTTAGGGTACGGGTTAGGATTAGGGTACGTGTTAGGGTTAGGGTAGGGGTTAGGGTTAGGGTACGCGTTAGGGTTAGGGTAGTTATTAAACCTATCCCACTCTCTAGATACCCCTTAGCACGTAAAGGAATATTATTTGCGGGTCCAGCCATGGAGAAGAGTTTAGACACTAGGATAAAATAAGGAACACATACATTATAAAGAAATCACATTAGGATTCTCTTTTTAAGCTGTTCCTTCAAACACTAGTGCTTAGGAAATCTATTGGAGGCAGAAGCAGTCAAGGGTAGCCTAGGGTTAGGGTTAGGCTTAGGGTTAGGGTTAGGGTTAGGCTTAGGGTAGGGGTTCGGGGAGGGGTTCGGGTACGGCGTAGGGTATGGGTTAGGGTTAGGGTTAGGGTTCGTGTTAGGGTTAGGGCTCGGTTTAGGGTACGGGTTAGGATTAGGGTACGTGTTAGGGTTAGGGTAGGGGTTAGGGTTAGGGTACGCATTAGGGTTAGGGTAGTTGGTAAACCTATCCCACTCTCTAGATACCCCTTAGCACGTAAAGGAATATTATTTGCGGGTCCAGCCATGGAGAAGAGTTTAGACACTAGGATAAGATAAGGAACACACCCATTATAAAGAAATCACATTAGGATTCTCTTTTTAAGCTGTTCCTTCAAACACTAGTGCTTAGGAAATCTATTGGAGGCAGAAGCAGTCAAGGGTAGCCTAGGGTTAGGGTTAGGCTTAGGGTTAGGGTTAGGGTACGGCTTAGGGTACGGGTTCGGGGAGGGGTTCGGGTACGGCGTAGGGTATGGGTTAGGGTTAGGGTTAGGGTTTGAGTTAGGGTTAGGGCTCGGTTTTGTGTACGGGTTAGGATTAGGGTACGTTTTAGGGTTAGGGTAGGGGTTAGGGTTAGGGTACGCGTTAGGGTTAGGGTAGTTATTAAACCTATCCCACTCTCTAGATACCCCTTAGCATGTAAAGGAATATTATTTGGGGGTCCAGCCATGGAGAAGAGTTTAGACACTAGGATAAGATAAGGAACACACCCATTATAAAGAAATCACATTAGGATTCTCTTTTTAAGCTGTTCCTTCAAACACTAGTGCTTAGGAAATCTATTGGAGGCAGAAGCAGTCAAGGGTAGCCTAGGGTTAGGGTTAGGCTTAGGGTTAGGCTTAGGGTACGGCTTAGGCTACGGGTTCGGGGAGGGGTTCGGGTACGGCGTAGGGTATGGGTTAGGGTTAGGGTTAGGGTTAGTGTTAGGGTTAGGGCTCGGTTTAGGGTACGGGTTAGGATTAGGGTACGTGTTAGGGTTAGGGTAGGGGTTAGGGTTAGGGTACGCGTTAGGGTTAGGGTAGTTATTAAACCTATCCCACTCTCTAGATACCCCTTAGCACGTAAAGGAATATTATTTGGGGGTCCAGCCATGGAGAAGAGTTTAGACACTAGGATAAGATAAGGAACACACCCATTATAAAGAAATCACATTAGGATTCTCTTTTTAAGCTTTTCCTTCAAACATTAGTGCTTAGGAAATCTGTTGGAGGCAGAAGCAGTCAAGGGTAGCCTAGGGTTAGGGTTAGGCTTAGGGTTAGGCTTAGGGTACGGCTTAGGGTACGGGTTTGGGGAGGGGTTCGGGTACGGTGTAGGGTATGGGTTAGGGTTAGGTTTAGGGTTAGTGTTAGGGTTAGGGCTCGGTTTAGGGTACGGGTTAGGATTAGGGTACGTGTTAGGGTTAGGGTAGGGGTTAGGGTTAGGGTACGCGTTAGGGTTAGGGTAGTTATTAAACCTATCCCACTCTCTAGATACCCCTTAGCACGTAAAGGAATATTATTTGCGGGTCCAGCCATGGAGAAGAGTTTAGACACTAGGATAAAATAAGGAACACATACATTATAAAGAAATCACATTAGGATTCTCTTTTTAAGCTGTTCCTTCAAACACTAGTGCTTAGGAAATCTATTGGAGGCAGAAGCAGTCAAGGGTAGCCTAGGGTTAGGGTTAGGCTTAGGGTTAGGGTTAGGGTTAGGCTTAGGGTAGGGGTTCGGGGAGGGGTTCGGGTACGGCGTAGGGTATGGGTTAGGGTTAGGGTTAGGGTTCGTGTTAGGGTTAGGGCTCGGTTTAGGGTACAGGTTAGGATTAGGGTACGTGTTAGGGTTAGGGTAGGGGTTAGGGTTAGGGTACGCATTAGGGTTAGGGTAGTTGGTAAACCTATCCCACTCTCTAGATACCCCTTAGCACGTAAAGGAATATTATTTGCGGGTCCAGCCATGGAGAAGAGTTTAGACACTAGGATAAGATAAGGAACACACCCATTATAAAGAAATCACATTAGGATTCTCTTTTTAAGCTGTTCCTTCAAACACTAGTGCTTAGGAAATCTATTGGAGGCAGAAGCAGTCAAGGGTAGCCTAGGGTTAGGGTTAGGCTTAGGGTTAGGGTTAGGGTACGGCTTAGGGTACGGGTTCGGGGAGGGGTTCGGGTACGGCGTAGGGTATGGGTTAGGGTTAGGGTTAGGGTTTGAGTTAGGGTTAGGGCTCGGTTTTGTGTACGGGTTAGGATTAGGGTACGTTTTAGGGTTAGGGTAGGGGTTAGGGTTAGGGTACGCGTTAGGGTTAGGGTAGTTATTAAACCTATCCCACTCTCTAGATACCCCTTAGCATGTAAAGGAATATTATTTGGGGGTCCAGCCATGGAGAAGAGTTTAGACACTAGGATAAGATAAGGAACACACCCATTATAAAGAAATCACATTAGGATTCTCTTTTTAAGCTGTTCCTTCAAACACTAGTGCTTAGGAAATCTATTGGAGGCAGAAGCAGTCAAGGGTAGCCTAGGGTTAGGGTTAGGCTTAGGGTTAGGCTTAGGGTACGGCTTAGGGTACGGGTTCGGGGAGGGGTTCGGGTACGGCGTAGGGTATGGTTTAGGGTTAGGGTTAGGGTTAGTGTTAGGGTTAGGGCTCGGTTTAGGGTACGGGTTAGGATTAGTGTACGGGTTAGGGTTAGGGTAGGGGTTAGGGTTAGGGTACGCGTTAGGGTTAGGGTAGTTATTAAACCTATCCCACTCTCTAGATACCCCTTAGCACGTAAAGGAATATTATTTGGGGGTCCAGCCATGGAGAAGAGTTTAGACACTAGGATAAGATAAGGAACACACCCATTATAAAGAAATCACATTAGGATTCTCTTTTTAAGCTGTTCCTTCAAACACTAGTGCTTAGGAAATCTATTGGAGGCAGAAGCAGTCAAGGGTAGCCTAGGGTTAGGGTTAGGCTTAGGGTTAGGCTTAGGGTACGGCTTAGGGTACGGTTTCGGGGAGGGGTTCGGGTACGGTGTAGGGTATGGGTTAGGGTTAGGGTTAGGGTTAGTGTTAGGGTTAGGGCTCAGTTTAGGGTACGGGTTAGGATTAGGGTACGTGTTAGGGTTAGGGTAGGGGTTAGGGTTAGGGTACGCGTTAGGGTTAGGGTAGTTATTAAACCTATCCCACTCTCTAGATACCCCTTAGCACGTAAAGGAATATTATTTGGGGGTCCAGCCATGGAGAAGAGTTTAGACAGTAGGATAAGATAAGGAACACACCCATCATAAAGAAATCACATTAGGATTCTGTTTTTAAGCCGTTCCTTAAAACACTAGTGCTTAGGAAATCTATTGGAGTCAGAAGCAGTCAAGGGTAGCCTAGGGTTAGGGTTAGGCTTAGGGTTAGGCTTAGGGTACGGCTTAGGGTACGGGTTCGGGGAGGGGTTCGGGTACGGCGTAGGGTATGGGTTAGGGTTAGGGTTAGGGTTAGTGTTAGGGTTAGGGCTCGGTTCAGGGTACGGGTTAGGATTAGGGTACGTGTTAGGGTTAGGGTAGGGGTTAGGGTTAGGGTACGTGTTAGGGTTAGGGTAGTTATTAAACCTATCCCACTCTCTAGATACCCCTTAGCACGTAAAGGAATATTATTTGGGGGTCCAGCCATGGAGAAGAGTTTAGACACTAGGATAAGATAAGGAACACACCCATTATAAAGAAATCACATTAGGATTCTCTTTTTAAGCTGTTCCTTCAAACACTAGTGCTTAGGAAATCTATTGGAGGCAGAAGCAGTCAAGGGTAGCCTAGGGTTAGGGTTAGGCTTAGGGTTAGGCTTAGGGTACGGCTTAGGATACGGGTTCGGGGAGGGGTTCGGGTACGGCGTAGGGTATGGGTTAGGGTTAGGGTTAGGGTTAGTGTTAGGGTTAGGGCTCGGTTTAGGGTACGGGTTAGGATTAGGGTACGTGTTAGGGTTAGGGTAGGGGTTAGGGTTAGGGTACGCGTTAGGGTTAGGGTAGTTATTAAACCTATCCCACTCTCTAGATACCCCTTAGCACGTAAAGTAATATTATTTGGGGGTCCAGCCATGGAGAAGAGTTTAGACACTAGGATAAGATAAGGAACACACCCATTATAAAGAAATCACATTAGGATTCTCTTTTTAAGCTGTTCCTTCAAACACTAGTGCTTAGGAAATCTGTTGGAGGCAGAAGCAGTCAAGGGTAGCCTAGGGTTAGGGTTAGGCTTAGGGTACGGCTTAGGGTACGGGTTTGGGGAGGGGTTCGTGTACGGTGTAGGGTATGGGTCAGGGTTAGGTTTAGGGTTAGTGTTAGGGTTAGGGCTCGGTTTAGGGTACGGGTTAGGATTAGGGTACGTGTTAGGGTTAGGGTAGGGGTTAGGGTTAGGGTACGCGTTAGGGTTAGGGTAGTTATTAAACCTATCCCACTCTCTAGATACCCCTTAGCACGTAAAGGAATATTATTTGCGGGTCCAGCAATGGAGAAGAGTTTAGACACTAGGATAAAATAAGGAACACATACATTATAAAGAAATCACATTAGGATTCTCTTTTTAAGCTGTTCCTTAAAACACTAGTGCTTAGGAAATCTATTGGAGGCAGAAGCAGTCACGGGTAGCCTAGGGTTAGGGTTAGGCTTAGGTTTAGGGTTAGGGTACGGCTTAGGGTAGGGGTTCGGGGAGGGGTTCAGTACGGCGTAGGGTATGGGTTAGGGTTAGGGTTAGGGTTCGTGTTAGGGTTAGGGCTCGGTTTAGGGTACGGGTTAGGATTAGGGTACGTGTTAGGGTTAGGGTAGGGGTTAGGGTTAGGGTACGCATTAGGGTTAGGGTAGTTATTAAACCTATCCCACTCTCTAGATACCCCTTAGCACGTAAAGGAATATTATTTGGGGGTCCAGCCATGGAGAAGAGTTTAGACACTAGGATAAGATAAGGAACACACCCATTATAAAGAAATCACATTAGGATTCTCTTTTTAAGCTGTTCCTTCAAACACTAGTGCTTAGGAAATCTATTGGAGGCAGAAGCAGTCAAGGGTAGCCTAGGGTTAGGGTTAGGCTTAGGGTTAGGCTTAGGGTACGGCTTAGGGTACGGGTTCGGGGAGGGGTTCGGGTACGGCGTAGGGTATGGGTTAGGGTTAGGGTTTGAGTTAGGGTTAGGGCTCGGTTTAGTGTACGGGTTAGGATTAGGGTACGTTTTAGGGTTAGGGTAGGGGTTAGGGTTAGGGTACGCGTTAGGGTTAGGGTAGTTATTAAACCTATCCCACTCTCTAGATACCCCTTAGCACGTAAAGGAATATTATTTGTGGGTCCAGCCATGGAGAAGAGTTTAGACACTAGGATAAGATAAGGAACACACCCATTATAAAGAAATCACATTAGGATTCTCTTTTTAAGCTGTTCCTTCAAACACTAGTGCTTAGGAAATCTACTGGAGGCAGAAGCAGTCAAGGGTAGCCTAGGGTTAGGGTTAGGCTTAGGGTTAGGATTAGGGTACGGCTTAGGGTACGGGTTCGGGGAGGGGTTCGGGTACGGCGTAGGGTATGGGTTAGGGTTAGGGTTAGGGTTAGTGTTAGGGTTAGGGCTCGGTTCAGGGTACGGGTTAGGATTAGGGTACGTGTTAGGGTTAGGGTAGGGGTTAGGGTTAGGGTACGTGTTAGGGTTAGGGTAGTTAGTAAACCTATCCCACTCTCTAGATACCCCTTAGCACGTAAAGGAATATTATTTGGGGGTCCAGCCATGGAGAAGAGTTTAGACACTAGGATAAGATAAGGAACACACCCAGTATAAAGAAATCACATTAGGATTCTCTTTTTAAGCTGTTTCTTCAAACACTAGTGCTTAGGAAATCTATTGGAGGCAGAAGCAGTCAAGGGTAGCCTAGGGTTAGGGTTAGGCTTAGGGTTAGGCTTAGTGTACGGCTTAGGGTACGGGTTCGGGTACGGCGTAGGGTATGGGTTAGGGTTAGGGTTAGGGTTAGTGTTAGGGTTAGGGCTCGGTTTAGGGTACGGGTTAGGATTAGGGTACGTGTTAGGGTTAGGGTAGGGGTTAGGGTTAGGGTACGCGTTAGGGTTAGGGTAGTTATTAAACCTATCCCACTCTCTAGATACCCCTTAGCACGTAAAGGAATATTATTTGGGGGTCCAGCCATGGAGAAGAGTTTAGACACTAGGATAAGATAAGGAACACACCCATTATAAAGAAATCACATTAGGATTCTCTTTTTAAGCTTTTCCTTCAAACATTAGTGCTTAGGAAATCTGTTGGAGGCAGAAGCAGTCAAGGGTAGCCTAGGGTTAGGGTTAGGCTTAGGGTTAGGCTTAGGGTACGGCTTAGGGTACGGGTTTGGGGAGGGGTTCGGGTACGGTGTAGGGTATGGGTTAGGGTTAGGTTTAGGGTTAGTGTTAGGGTTAGGGCTCGGTTTAGGGTACGGGTTAGGATTAGGGTACGTGTTAGGGTTAGGGTAGGGGTTAGGGTTAGGGTACGCGTTAGGGTTAGGGTAATTATTAAACCTATCCCACTCTCTAGATACCCCTTAGCACGTAAAGGAATATTATTTGCGGGTCCAGCCATGGAGAAGAGTTTAGACACTAGGATAAAATAAGGAACACATACATTATAAAGAAATCACATTAGGATTCTCTTTTTAAGCTGTTCCTTCAAACACTAGTGCTTAGGAAATCTATTGGAGGCAGAAGCAGTCAAGGGTAGCCTAGGGTTAGGGTTAGGCTTAGGGTTAGGGTTAGGGTTAGGCTTAGGGTAGGGGTTCGGGGAGGGGTTCGGGTACGGCGTAGGGTATGGGTTAGGGTTAGGGTTAGGGTTCGTGTTAGGGTTAGGGCTCGGTTTAGGGTACGGGTTAGGATTAGGGTACGTGTTAGGGTTAGGGTAGGGGTTAGGGTTAGGGTACGCATTAGGGTTAGGGTAGTTGGTAAACCTATCCCACTCTCTAGATACCCCTTAGCACGTAAAGGAATATTATTTGCGGGTCCAGCCATGGAGAAGAGTTTAGACACTAGGATAAGATAAGGAACACACCCATTATAAAGAAATCACATTAGGATTCTCTTTTTAAGCTGTTCCTTCAAACACTAGTGCTTAGGAAATCTATTGGAGGCAGAAGCAGTCAAGGGTAGCCTAGGGTTAGGGTTAGGCTTAGGGTTAGGGTTAGGGTACGGCTTAGGGTACGGGTTCGGGGAGGGGTTCGGGTACGGCGTAGGGTATGGGTTAGGGTTAGGGTTAGGGTTTGAGTTAGGGTTAGGGCTCGGTTTTGTGTACGGGTTAGGATTAGGGTACGTTTTAGGGTTAGGGTAGGGGTTAGGGTTAGGGTACGCGTTAGGGTTAGGGTAGTTATTAAACCTATCCCACTCTCTAGATACCCCTTAGCATGTAAAGGAATATTATTTGGGGGTCCAGCCATGGAGAAGAGTTTAGACACTAGGATAAGATAAGGAACACACCCATTATAAAGAAATCACATTAGGATTCTCTTTTTAAGCTGTTCCTTCAAACTCTAGTGCTTAGGAAATCTATTGGAGGCAGAAGCAGTCAAGGGTAGCCTAGGGTTAGGGTTAGGCTTAGGGTTAGGCTTAGGGTACGGCTTAGGGTACGGGTTTGGGGAGGGGTTCGGGTACGGTGTAGGGTATGGGTTAGGGTTAGGTTTAGGGTTAGTGTTAGGGTTAGGGCTCGGTTTAGGGTACGGGTTAGGATTAGGGTACGTGTTAGGGTTAGGGTAGGGGTTAGGGTTAGGGTACGCGTTAGGGTTAGGGTAGTTATTAAACCTATCCCACTCTCTAGATACCCCTTAGCACGTAAAGGAATATTATTTGCGGGTCCAGCCATGGAGAAGAGTTTAGACACTAGGATAAAATAAGGAACACATACATTATAAAGAAATCACATTAGGATTCTCTTTTTAAGCTGTTCCTTCAAACACTAGTGCTTAGGAAATCTATTGGAGGCAGAAGCAGTCAAGGGTAGCCTAGGGTTAGGGTTAGGCTTAGGGTTAGGGTTAGGGTTAGGCTTAGGGTAGGGGTTCGGGGAGGGGTTCGGGTACGGCGTAGGGTATGGGTTAGGGTTAGGGTTAGGGTTCGTGTTAGGGTTAGGGCTCGGTTTAGGGTACGGGTTAGGATTAGGGTACGTGTTAGGGTTAGGGTAGGGGTTAGGGTTAGGGTACGCATTAGGGTTAGGGTAGTTGGTAAACCTATCCCACTCTCTAGATACCCCTTAGCACGTAAAGGAATATTATTTGCGGGTCCAGCCATGGAGAAGAGTTTAGACACTAGGATAAGATAAGGAACACACCCATTATAAAGAAATCACATTAGGATTCTCTTTTTAAGCTGTTCCTTCAAACACTAGTGCTTAGGAAATCTATTGGAGGCAGAAGCAGTCAAGGGTAGCCTAGGGTTAGGGTTAGGCTTAGGGTTAGGGTTAGGGTACGGCTTAGGGTACGGGTTCGGGGAGGGGTTCGGGTACGGCGTAGGGTATGGGTTAGGGTTAGGGTTAGGGTTTGAGTTAGGGTTAGGGCTCGGTTTTGTGTACGGGTTAGGATTAGGGTACGTTTTAGGGTTAGGGTAGGGGTTAGGGTTAGGGTACGCGTTAGGGTTAGGGTAGTTATTAAACCTATCCCACTCTCTAGATACCCCTTAGCATGTAAAGGAATATTATTTGGGGGTCCAGCCATGGAGAAGAGTTTAGACACTAGGATAAGATAAGGAACACACCCATTATAAAGAAATCACATTAGGATTCTCTTTTTAAGCTGTTCCTTCAAACACTAGTGCTTAGGAAATCTATTGGAGGCAGAAGCAGTCAAGGGTAGCCTAGGGTTAGGGTTAGGCTTAGGGTTAGGCTTAGGGTACGGCTTAGGCTACGGGTTCGGGGAGGGGTTCGGGTACGGCGTAGGGTATGGGTTAGGGTTAGGGTTAGGGTTAGTGTTAGGGTTAGGGCTCGGTTTAGGGTACGGGTTAGGATTAGGGTACGTGTTAGGGTTAGGGTAGGGGTTAGGGTTAGGGTACGCGTTAGGGTTAGGGTAGTTATTAAACCTATCCCACTCTCTAGATACCCCTTAGCACGTAAAGGAATATTATTTGGGGGTCCAGCCATGGAGAAGAGTTTAGACACTAGGATAAGATAAGGAACACACCCATTATAAAGAAATCACATTAGGATTCTCTTTTTAAGCTTTTCCTTCAAACATTAGTGCTTAGGAAATCTGTTGGAGGCAGAAGCAATCAAGGGTAGCCTAGGGTTAGGGTTAGGCTTAGGGTTAGGCTTAGGGTACGGCTTAGGGTACGGGTTTGGGGAGGGGTTCGGGTACGGTGTAGGGTATGGGTTAGGGTTAGGTTTAGGGTTAGTGTTAGGGTTAGGGCTCGGTTTAGGGTACGGGTTAGGATTAGGGTACGTGTTAGGGTTAGGGTAGGGGTTAGGGTTAGGGTACGCGTTAGGGTTAGGGTAGTTATTAAACCTATCCCACTCTCTAGATACCCCTTAGCACGTAAAGGAATATTATTTGCGGGTCCAGCCATGGAGAAGAGTTTAGACACTAGGATAAAATAAGGAACACATACATTATAAAGAAATCACATTAGGATTCTCTTTTTAAGCTGTTCCTTCAAACACTAGTGCTTAGGAAATCTATTGGAGGCAGAAGCAGTCAAGGGTAGCCTAGGGTTAGGGTTAGGCTTAGGGTTAGGGTTAGGGTTAGGCTTAGGGTAGGGGTTCGGGGAGGGGTTCGGGTACGGCGTAGGGTATGGGTTAGGGTTAGGGTTAGGGTTCGTGTTAGGGTTAGGGCTCGGTTTAGGGTACGGGTTAGGATTAGGGTACGTGTTAGGGTTAGGGTAGGGGTTAGGGTTAGGGTACGCATTAGGGTTAGGGTAGTTGGTAAACCTATCCCACTCTCTAGATACCCCTTAGCACGTAAAGGAATATTATTTGCGGGTCCAGCCATGGAGAAGAGTTTAGACACTAGGATAAGATAAGGAACACACCCATTATAAAGAAATCACATTAGGATTCTCTTTTTAAGCTGTTCCTTCAAACACTAGTGCTTAGGAAATCTATTGGAGGCAGAAGCAGTCAAGGGTAGCCTAGGGTTAGGGTTAGGCTTAGGGTTAGGGTTAGGGTACGGCTTAGGGTACGGGTTCGGGGAGGGGTTCGGGTACGGCGTAGGGTATGGGTTAGGGTTAGGGTTAGGGTTTGAGTTAGGGTTAGGGCTCGGTTTTGTGTACGGGTTAGGATTAGGGTACGTTTTAGGGTTAGGGTAGGGGTTAGGGTTAGGGTACGCGTTAGGGTTAGGGTAGTTATTAAACCTATCCCACTCTCTAGATACCCCTTAGCATGTAAAGGAATATTATTTGGGGGTCCAGCCATGGAGAAGAGTTTAGACACTAGGATAAGATAAGGAACACACCCATTATAAAGAAATCACATTAGGATTCTCTTTTTAAGCTTTTCCTTCAAACATTAGTGCTTAGGAAATCTGTTGGAGGCAGAAGCAGTCAAGGGTAGCCTAGGGTTAGGGTTAGGCTTAGGGTTAGGCTTAGGGTACGGCTTAGGGTACGGGTTTGGGGAGGGGTTCGGGTACGGTGTAGGGTATGGGTTAGGGTTAGGTTTAGGGTTAGTGTTAGGGTTAGGGCTCGGTTTAGGGTACGGGTTAGGATTAGGGTACGTGTTAGGGTTAGGGTAGGGGTTAGGGTTAGGGTACGCGTTAGGGTTAGGGTAATTATTAAACCTATCCCACTCTCTAGATACCCCTTAGCACGTAAAGGAATATTATTTGCGGGTCCAGCCATGGAGAAGAGTTTAGACACTAGGATAAAATAAGGAACACATACATTATAAAGAAATCACATTAGGATTCTCTTTTTAAGCTGTTCCTTCAAACACTAGTGCTTAGGAAATCTATTGGAGGCAGAAGCAGTCAAGGGTAGCCTAGGGTTAGGGTTAGGCTTAGGGTTAGGGTTAGGGTTAGGCTTAGGGTAGGGGTTCGGGGAGGGGTTCGGGTACGGCGTAGGGTATGGGTTAGGGTTAGGGTTAGGGTTCGTGTTAGGGTTAGGGCTCGGTTTAGGGTACGGGTTAGGATTAGGGTACGTGTTAGGGTTAGGGTAGGGGTTAGGGTTAGGGTACGCATTAGGGTTAGGGTAGTTGGTAAACCTATCCCACTCTCTAGATACCCCTTAGCACGTAAAGGAATATTATTTGCGGGTCCAGCCATGGAGAAGAGTTTAGACACTAGGATAAGATAAGGAACACACCCATTATAAAGAAATCACATTAGGATTCTCTTTTTAAGCTGTTCCTTCAAACACTAGTGCTTAGGAAATCTATTGGAGGCAGAAGCAGTCAAGGGTAGCCTAGGGTTAGGGTTAGGCTTAGGGTTAGGGTTAGGGTACGGCTTAGGGTACGGGTTCGGGGAGGGGTTCGGGTACGGCGTAGGGTATGGGTTAGGGTTAGGGTTAGGGTTTGAGTTAGGGTTAGGGCTCGGTTTTGTGTACGGGTTAGGATTAGGGTACGTTTTAGGGTTAGGGTAGGGGTTAGGGTTAGGGTACGCGTTAGGGTTAGGGTAGTTATTAAACCTATCCCACTCTCTAGATACCCCTTAGCATGTAAAGGAATATTATTTGGGGGTCCAGCCATGGAGAAGAGTTTAGACACTAGGATAAGATAAGGAACACACCCATTATAAAGAAATCACATTAGGATTCTCTTTTTAAGCTGTTCCTTCAAACTCTAGTGCTTAGGAAATCTATTGGAGGCAGAAGCAGTCAAGGGTAGCCTAGGGTTAGGGTTAGGCTTAGGGTTAGGCTTAGGGTACGGCTTAGGGTACGGGTTTGGGGAGGGGTTCGGGTACGGTGTAGGGTATGGGTTAGGGTTAGGTTTAGGGTTAGTGTTAGGGTTAGGGCTCGGTTTAGGGTACGGGTTAGGATTAGGGTACGTGTTAGGGTTAGGGTAGGGGTTAGGGTTAGGGTACGCGTTAGGGTTAGGGTAGTTATTAAACCTATCCCACTCTCTAGATACCCCTTAGCACGTAAAGGAATATTATTTGCGGGTCCAGCCATGGAGAAGAGTTTAGACACTAGGATAAAATAAGGAACACATACATTATAAAGAAATCACATTAGGATTCTCTTTTTAAGCTGTTCCTTCAAACACTAGTGCTTAGGAAATCTATTGGAGGCAGAAGCAGTCAAGGGTAGCCTAGGGTTAGGGTTAGGCTTAGGGTTAGGGTTAGGGTTAGGCTTAGGGTAGGGGTTCGGGGAGGGGTTCGGGTACGGCGTAGGGTATGGGTTAGGGTTAGGGTTAGGGTTCGTGTTAGGGTTAGGGCTCGGTTTAGGGTACGGGTTAGGATTAGGGTACGTGTTAGGGTTAGGGTAGGGGTTAGGGTTAGGGTACGCATTAGGGTTAGGGTAGTTGGTAAACCTATCCCACTCTCTAGATACCCCTTAGCACGTAAAGGAATATTATTTGCGGGTCCAGCCATGGAGAAGAGTTTAGACACTAGGATAAGATAAGGAACACACCCATTATAAAGAAATCACATTAGGATTCTCTTTTTAAGCTGTTCCTTCAAACACTAGTGCTTAGGAAATCTATTGGAGGCAGAAGCAGTCAAGGGTAGCCTAGGGTTAGGGTTAGGCTTAGGGTTAGGGTTAGGGTACGGCTTAGGGTACGGGTTCGGGGAGGGGTTCGGGTACGGCGTAGGGTATGGGTTAGGGTTAGGGTTAGGGTTTGAGTTAGGGTTAGGGCTCGGTTTTGTGTACGGGTTAGGATTAGGGTACGTTTTAGGGTTAGGGTAGGGGTTAGGGTTAGGGTACGCGTTAGGGTTAGGGTAGTTATTAAACCTATCCCACTCTCTAGATACCCCTTAGCATGTAAAGGAATATTATTTGGGGGTCCAGCCATGGAGAAGAGTTTAGACACTAGGATAAGATAAGGAACACACCCAGTATAAAGAAATCACATTAGGATTCTCTTTTTAAGCTGTTTCTTCAAACACTAGTGCTTAGGAAATCTATTGGAGGCAGAAGCAGTCAAGGGTAGCCTAGGGTTAGGGTTAGGCTTAGGGTTAGGCTTAGTGTACGGCTTAGGGTACGGGTTCGGGTACGGCGTAGGGTATGGGTTAGGGTTAGGGTTAGGGTTAGTGTTAGGGTTAGGGCTCGGTTTAGGGTACGGGTTAGGATTAGGGTACGTGTTAGGGTTAGGGTAGGGGTTAGGGTTAGGGTACGCGTTAGGGTTAGGGTAGTTATTAAACCTATCCCACTCTCTAGATACCCCTTAGCACGTAAAGGAATATTATTTGGGGGTCCAGCCATGGAGAAGAGTTTAGACACTAGGATAAGATAAGGAACACACCCATTATAAAGAAATCACATTAGGATTCTCTTTTTAAGCTTTTCCTTCAAACATTAGTGCTTAGGAAATCTGTTGGAGGCAGAAGCAGTCAAGGGTAGCCTAGGGTTAGGGTTAGGCTTAGGGTTAGGCTTAGGGTACGGCTTAGGGTACGGGTTTGGGGAGGGGTTCGGGTACGGCGTAGGGTATGGGTTAGGGTTAGGTTTAGGGTTAGTGTTAGGGTTAGGGCTCGGTTTAGGGTACGGGTTAGGATTAGGGTACGTGTTAGGGTTAGGGTAGGGGTTAGGGTTAGGGTACGCGTTAGGGTTAGGGTAATTATTAAACCTATCCCACTCTCTAGATACCCCTTAGCACGTAAAGGAATATTATTTGCGGGTCCAGCCATGGAGAAGAGTTTAGACACTAGGATAAAATAAGGAACACATACATTATAAAGAAATCACATTAGGATTCTCTTTTTAAGCTGTTCCTTCAAACACTAGTGCTTAGGAAATCTATTGGAGGCAGAAGCAGTCAAGGGTAGCCTAGGGTTAGGGTTAGGCTTAGGGTTAGGGTTAGGGTTAGGCTTAGGGTAGGGGTTCGGGGAGGGGTTCGGGTACGGCGTAGGGTATGGGTTAGGGTTAGGGTTAGGGTTCGTGTTAGGGTTAGGGCTCGGTTTAGGGTACGGGTTAGGATTAGGGTACGTGTTAGGGTTAGGGTAGGGGTTAGGGTTAGGGTACGCATTAGGGTTAGGGTAGTTGGTAAACCTATCCCACTCTCTAGATACCCCTTAGCACGTAAAGGAATATTATTTGCGGGTCCAGCCATGGAGAAGAGTTTAGACACTAGGATAAGATAAGGAACACACCCATTATAAAGAAATCACATTAGGATTCTCTTTTTAAGCTGTTCCTTCAAACACTAGTGCTTAGGAAATCTATTGGAGGCAGAAGCAGTCAAGGGTAGCCTAGGGTTAGGGTTAGGCTTAGGGTTAGGGTTAGGGTACGGCTTAGGGTACGGGTTCGGGGAGGGGTTCGGGTACGGCGTAGGGTATGGGTTAGGGTTAGGGTTAGGGTTTGAGTTAGGGTTAGGGCTCGGTTTTGTGTACGGGTTAGGATTAGGGTACGTTTTAGGGTTAGGGTAGGGGTTAGGGTTAGGGTACGCGTTAGGGTTAGGGTAGTTATTAAACCTATCCCACTCTCTAGATACCCCTTAGCATGTAAAGGAATATTATTTGGGGGTCCAGCCATGGAGAAGAGTTTAGACACTAGGATAAGATAAGGAACACACCCATTATAAAGAAATCACATTAGGATTCTCTTTTTAAGCTGTTCCTTCAAACTCTAGTGCTTAGGAAATCTATTGGAGGCAGAAGCAGTCAAGGGTAGCCTAGGGTTAGGGTTAGGCTTAGGGTTAGGCTTAGGGTACGGCTTAGGGTACGGGTTTGGGGAGGGGTTCGGGTACGGTGTAGGGTATGGGTTAGGGTTAGGTTTAGGGTTAGTGTTAGGGTTAGGGCTCGGTTTAGGGTACGGGTTAGGATTAGGGTACGTGTTAGGGTTAGGGTAGGGGTTAGGGTTAGGGTACGCGTTAGGGTTAGGGTAGTTATTAAACCTATCCCACTCTCTAGATACCCCTTAGCACGTAAAGGAATATTATTTGCGGGTCCAGCCATGGAGAAGAGTTTAGACACTAGGATAAAATAAGGAACACATACATTATAAAGAAATCACATTAGGATTCTCTTTTTAAGCTGTTCCTTCAAACACTAGTGCTTAGGAAATCTATTGGAGGCAGAAGCAGTCAAGGGTAGCCTAGGGTTAGGGTTAGGCTTAGGGTTAGGGTTAGGGTTAGGCTTAGGGTAGGGGTTCGGGGAGGGGTTCGGGTACGGCGTAGGGTATGGGTTAGGGTTAGGGTTAGGGTTCGTGTTAGGGTTAGGGCTCGGTTTAGGGTACGGGTTAGGATTAGGGTACGTGTTAGGGTTAGGGTAGGGGTTAGGGTTAGGGTACGCATTAGGGTTAGGGTAGTTGGTAAACCTATCCCACTCTCTAGATACCCCTTAGCACGTAAAGGAATATTATTTGCGGGTCCAGCCATGGAGAAGAGTTTAGACACTAGGATAAGATAAGGAACACACCCATTATAAAGAAATCACATTAGGATTCTCTTTTTAAGCTGTTCCTTCAAACACTAGTGCTTAGGAAATCTATTGGAGGCAGAAGCAGTCAAGGGTAGCCTAGGGTTAGGGTTAGGCTTAGGGTTAGGGTTAGGGTACGGCTTAGGGTACGGGTTCGGGGAGGGGTTCGGGTACGGCGTAGGGTATGGGTTAGGGTTAGGGTTAGGGTTTGAGTTAGGGTTAGGGCTCGGTTTTGTGTACGGGTTAGGATTAGGGTACGTTTTAGGGTTAGGGTAGGGGTTAGGGTTAGGGTACGCGTTAGGGTTAGGGTAGTTATTAAACCTATCCCACTCTCTAGATACCCCTTAGCATGTAAAGGAATATTATTTGGGGGTCCAGCCATGGAGAAGAGTTTAGACACTAGGATAAGATAAGGAACACACCCATTATAAAGAAATCACATTAGGATTCTCTTTTTAAGCTGTTCCTTCAAACACTAGTGCTTAGGAAATCTATTGGAGGCAGAAGCAGTCAAGGGTAGCCTAGGGTTAGGGTTAGGCTTAGGGTTAGGCTTAGGGTACGGCTTAGGCTACGGGTTCGGGGAGGGGTTCGGGTACGGCGTAGGGTATGGGTTAGGGTTAGGGTTAGGGTTAGTGTTAGGGTTAGGGCTCGGTTTAGGGTACGGGTTAGGATTAGGGTACGTGTTAGGGTTAGGGTAGGGGTTAGGGTTAGGGTACGCGTTAGGGTTAGGGTAGTTATTAAACCTATCCCACTCTCTAGATACCCCTTAGCACGTAAAGGAATATTATTTGGGGGTCCAGCCATGGAGAAGAGTTTAGACACTAGGATAAGATAAGGAACACACCCATTATAAAGAAATCACATTAGGATTCTCTTTTTAAGCTTTTCCTTCAAACATTAGTGCTTAGGAAATCTGTTGGAGGCAGAAGCAATCAAGGGTAGCCTAGGGTTAGGGTTAGGCTTAGGGTTAGGCTTAGGGTACGGCTTAGGGTACGGGTTTGGGGAGGGGTTCGGGTACGGTGTAGGGTATGGGTTAGGGTTAGGTTTAGGGTTAGTGTTAGGGTTAGGGCTCGGTTTAGGGTACGGGTTAGGATTAGGGTACGTGTTAGGGTTAGGGTAGGGGTTAGGGTTAGGGTACGCGTTAGGGTTAGGGTAGTTATTAAACCTATCCCACTCTCTAGATACCCCTTAGCACGTAAAGGAATATTATTTGCGGGTCCAGCCATGGAGAAGAGTTTAGACACTAGGATAAAATAAGGAACACATACATTATAAAGAAATCACATTAGGATTCTCTTTTTAAGCTGTTCCTTCAAACACTAGTGCTTAGGAAATCTATTGGAGGCAGAAGCAGTCAAGGGTAGCCTAGGGTTAGGGTTAGGCTTAGGGTTAGGGTTAGGGTTAGGCTTAGGGTAGGGGTTCGGGGAGGGGTTCGGGTACGGCGTAGGGTATGGGTTAGGGTTAGGGTTAGGGTTCGTGTTAGGGTTAGGGCTCGGTTTAGGGTACGGGTTAGGATTAGGGTACGTGTTAGGGTTAGGGTAGGGGTTAGGGTTAGGGTACGCATTAGGGTTAGGGTAGTTGGTAAACCTATCCCACTCTCTAGATACCCCTTAGCACGTAAAGGAATATTATTTGCGGGTCCAGCCATGGAGAAGAGTTTAGACACTAGGATAAGATAAGGAACACACCCATTATAAAGAAATCACATTAGGATTCTCTTTTTAAGCTGTTCCTTCAAACACTAGTGCTTAGGAAATCTATTGGAGGCAGAAGCAGTCAAGGGTAGCCTAGGGTTAGGGTTAGGCTTAGGGTTAGGGTTAGGGTACGGCTTAGGGTACGGGTTCGGGGAGGGGTTCGGGTACGGCGTAGGGTATGGGTTAGGGTTAGGGTTAGGGTTTGAGTTAGGGTTAGGGCTCGGTTTTGTGTACGGGTTAGGATTAGGGTACGTTTTAGGGTTAGGGTAGGGGTTAGGGTTAGGGTACGCGTTAGGGTTAGGGTAGTTATTAAACCTATCCCACTCTCTAGATACCCCTTAGCATGTAAAGGAATATTATTTGGGGGTCCAGCCATGGAGAAGAGTTTAGACACTAGGATAAGATAAGGAACACACCCATTATAAAGAAATCACATTAGGATTCTCTTTTTAAGCTGTTCCTTCAAACTCTAGTGCTTAGGAAATCTATTGGAGGCAGAAGCAGTCAAGGGTAGCCTAGGGTTAGGGTTAGGCTTAGGGTTAGGCTTAGGGTACGGCTTAGGGTACGGGTTTGGGGAGGGGTTCGGGTACGGTGTAGGGTATGGGTTAGGGTTAGGTTTAGGGTTAGTGTTAGGGTTAGGGCTCGGTTTAGGGTACGGGTTAGGATTAGGGTACGTGTTAGGGTTAGGGTAGGGGTTAGGGTTAGGGTACGCGTTAGGGTTAGGGTAGTTATTAAACCTATCCCACTCTCTAGATACCCCTTAGCACGTAAAGGAATATTATTTGCGGGTCCAGCCATGGAGAAGAGTTTAGACACTAGGATAAAATAAGGAACACATACATTATAAAGAAATCACATTAGGATTCTCTTTTTAAGCTGTTCCTTCAAACACTAGTGCTTAGGAAATCTATTGGAGGCAGAAGCAGTCAAGGGTAGCCTAGGGTTAGGGTTAGGCTTAGGGTTAGGGTTAGGGTTAGGCTTAGGGTAGGGGTTCGGGGAGGGGTTCGGGTACGGCGTAGGGTATGGGTTAGGGTTAGGGTTAGGGTTCGTGTTAGGGTTAGGGCTCGGTTTAGGGTACGGGTTAGGATTAGGGTACGTGTTAGGGTTAGGGTAGGGGTTAGGGTTAGGGTACGCATTAGGGTTAGGGTAGTTGGTAAACCTATCCCACTCTCTAGATACCCCTTAGCACGTAAAGGAATATTATTTGCGGGTCCAGCCATGGAGAAGAGTTTAGACACTAGGATAAGATAAGGAACACACCCATTATAAAGAAATCACATTAGGATTCTCTTTTTAAGCTGTTCCTTCAAACACTAGTGCTTAGGAAATCTATTGGAGGCAGAAGCAGTCAAGGGTAGCCTAGGGTTAGGGTTAGGCTTAGGGTTAGGGTTAGGGTACGGCTTAGGGTACGGGTTCGGGGAGGGGTTCGGGTACGGCGTAGGGTATGGGTTAGGGTTAGGGTTAGGGTTTGAGTTAGGGTTAGGGCTCGGTTTTGTGTACGGGTTAGGATTAGGGTACGTTTTAGGGTTAGGGTAGGGGTTAGGGTTAGGGTACGCGTTAGGGTTAGGGTAGTTATTAAACCTATCCCACTCTCTAGATACCCCTTAGCATGTAAAGGAATATTATTTGGGGGTCCAGCCATGGAGAAGAGTTTAGACACTAGGATAAGATAAGGAACACACCCATTATAAAGAAATCACATTAGGATTCTCTTTTTAAGCTGTTCCTTCAAACACTAGTGCTTAGGAAATCTATTGGAGGCAGAAGCAGTCAAGGGTAGCCTAGGGTTAGGGTTAGGCTTAGGGTTAGGCTTAGGGTACGGCTTAGGCTACGGGTTCGGGGAGGGGTTCGGGTACGGCGTAGGGTATGGGTTAGGGTTAGGGTTAGGGTTAGTGTTAGGGTTAGGGCTCGGTTTAGGGTACGGGTTAGGATTAGGGTACGTGTTAGGGTTAGGGTAGGGGTTAGGGTTAGGGTACGCGTTAGGGTTAGGGTAGTTATTAAACCTATCCCACTCTCTAGATACCCCTTAGCACGTAAAGGAATATTATTTGGGGGTCCAGCCATGGAGAAGAGTTTAGACACTAGGATAAGATAAGGAACACACCCATTATAAAGAAATCACATTAGGATTCTCTTTTTAAGCTTTTCCTTCAAACATTAGTGCTTAGGAAATCTGTTGGAGGCAGAAGCAATCAAGGGTAGCCTAGGGTTAGGGTTAGGCTTAGGGTTAGGCTTAGGGTACGGCTTAGGGTACGGGTTTGGGGAGGGGTTCGGGTACGGTGTAGGGTATGGGTTAGGGTTAGGGTTAGGGTTAGTGTTAGGGTTAGGGCTCGGTTTAGGGTACGGGTTAGGATTAGGGTACGTGTTAGGGTTAGGGTAGGGGTTAGGGTTAGGGTACGCGTTAGGGTTAGGGTAGTTATTAAACCTATCCCACTCTCTAGATACCCCTTAGCACGTAAAGGAATATTATTTGCGGGTCCAGCCATGGAGAAGAGTTTAGACACTAGGATAAAATAAGGAACACATACATTATAAAGAAATCACATTAGGATTCTCTTTTTAAGCTGTTCCTTCAAACACTAGTGCTTAGGAAATCTATTGGAGGCAGAAGCAGTCAAGGGTAGCCTAGGGTTAGGGTTAGGCTTAGGGTTAGGGTTAGGGTTAGGCTTAGGGTAGGGGTTCGGGGAGGGGTTCGGGTACGGCGTAGGGTATGGGTTAGGGTTAGGGTTAGGGTTCGTGTTAGGGTTAGGGCTCGGTTTAGGGTACGGGTTAGGATTAGGGTACGTGTTAGGGTTAGGGTAGGGGTTAGGGTTAGGGTACGCATTAGGGTTAGGGTAGTTGGTAAACCTATCCCACTCTCTAGATACCCCTTAGCACGTAAAGGAATATTATTTGCGGGTCCAGCCATGGAGAAGAGTTTAGACACTAGGTTAAGATAAGGAACACACCCATTATAAAGAAATCACATTAGGATTCTCTTTTTAAGCTGTTCCTTCAAACACTAGTGCTTAGGAAATCTATTGGAGGCAGAAGCAGTCAAGGGTAGCCTAGGGTTAGGGTTAGGCTTAGGGTTAGGGTTAGGGTACGGCTTAGGGTACGGGTTCGGGGAGGGGTTCGGGTACGGCGTAGGGTATGGGTTAGGGTTAGGGTTAGGGTTTGAGTTAGGGTTAGGGCTCGGTTTTGTGTACGGGTTAGGATTAGGGTACGTTTTAGGGTTAGGGTAGGGGTTAGGGTTAGGGTACGCGTTAGGGTTAGGGTAGTTATTAAACCTATCCCACTCTCTAGATACCCCTTAGCATGTAAAGGAATATTATTTGGGGGTCCAGCCATGGAGAAGAGTTTAGACACTAGGATAAGATAAGGAACACACCCAGTATAAAGAAATCACATTAGGATTCTCTTTTTAAGCTGTTTCTTCAAACACTAGTGCTTAGGAAATCTATTGGAGGCAGAAGCAGTCAAGGGTAGCCTAGGGTTAGGGTTAGGCTTAGGGTTAGGCTTAGGGTACGGCTTAGGGTACGGGTTCGGGGAGGGGTTCGGGTACGGCGTAGGGTATGGGTTAGGGTTAGGGTTAGGGTTAGTGTTAGGGTTAGGGCTCGGTTTAGGGTACGGGTTAGGATTAGGGTACGTGTTAGGGTTAGGGTAGGGGTTAGGGTTAGGGTACGCGTTAGGGTTAGGGTAGTTATTAAACCTATCCCACTCTCTAGATACCCCTTAGCACGTAAAGGAATATTATTTGGGGGTCCAGCCATGGAGAAGAGTTTAGACACTAGGATAAGATAAGGAACACACCCATTATAAAGAAATCACATTAGGATTCTCTTTTTAAGCTTTTCCTTCAAACATTAGTGCTTAGGAAATCTGTTGGAGGCAGAAGCAGTCAAGGGTAGCCTAGGGTTAGGGTTAGGCTTAGGGTTAGGCTTAGGGTACGGCTTAGGGTACGGGTTTGGGGAGGGGTTCGGGTACGGTGTAGGGTATGGGTTAGGGTTAGGTTTAGGGTTAGTGTTAGGGTTAGGGCTCGGTTTAGGGTACGGGTTAGGATTAGGGTACGTGTTAGGGTTAGGGTAGGGGTTAGGGTTAGGGTACGCGTTAGGGTTAGGGTAGTTATTAAACCTATCCCACTCTCTAGATACCCCTTAGCACGTAAAGGAATATTATTTGCGGGTCCAGCCATGGAGAAGAGTTTAGACACTAGGATAAAATAAGGAACACATACATTATAAAGAAATCACATTAGGATTCTCTTTTTAAGCTGTTCCTTCAAACACTAGTGCTTAGGAAATCTATTGGAGGCAGAAGCAGTCAAGGGTAGCCTAGGGTTAGGGTTAGGCTTAGGGTTAGGGTTAGGGTTAGGCTTAGGGTAGGGGTTCGGGGAGGGGTTCGGGTACGGCGTAGGGTATGGGTTAGGGTTAGGGTTAGGGTTCGTGTTAGGGTTAGGGCTCGGTTTAGGGTACGGGTTAGGATTAGGGTACGTGTTAGGGTTAGGGTAGGGGTTAGGGTTAGGGTACGCATTAGGGTTAGGGTAGTTGGTAAACCTATCCCACTCTCTAGATACCCCTTAGCACGTAAAGGAATATTATTTGCGGGTCCAGCCATGGAGAAGAGTTTAGACACTAGGATAAGATAAGGAACACACCCATTATAAAGAAATCACATTAGGATTCTCTTTTTAAGCTGTTCCTTCAAACACTAGTGCTTAGGAAATCTATTGGAGGCAGAAGCAGTCAAGGGTAGCCTAGGGTTAGGGTTAGGCTTAGGGTTAGGGTTAGGGTACGGCTTAGGGTACGGGTTCGGGGAGGGGTTCGGGTACGGCGTAGGGTATGGGTTAGGGTTAGGGTTAGGGTTTGAGTTAGGGTTAGGGCTCGGTTTTGTGTACGGGTTAGGATTAGGGTACGTTTTAGGGTTAGGGTAGGGGTTAGGGTTAGGGTACGCGTTAGGGTTAGGGTAGTTATTAAACCTATCCCACTCTCTAGATACCCCTTAGCATGTAAAGGAATATTATTTGGGGATCCAGCCATGGAGAAGAGTTTAGACACTAGGATAAGATAAGGAACACACCCATTATAAAGAAATCACATTAGGATTCTCTTTTTAAGCTGTTCCTTCAAACACTAGTGCTTAGGAAATCTATTGGAGGCAGAAGCAGTCAAGGGTAGCCTAGGGTTAGGGTTAGGCTTAGGGTTAGGCTTAGGGTACGGCTTAGGCTACGGGTTCGGGGAGGGGTTCGGGTACGGCGTAGGGTATGGGTTAGGGTTAGGGTTAGGGTTAGTGTTAGGGTTAGGGCTCGGTTTAGGGTACGGGTTAGGATTAGGGTACGTGTTAGGGTTAGGGTAGGGGTTAGGGTTAGGGTACGCGTTAGGGTTAGGGTAGTTATTAAACCTATCCCACTCTCTAGATACCCCTTAGCACGTAAAGGAATATTATTTGGGGGTCCAGCCATGGAGAAGAGTTTAGACACTAGGATAAGATAAGGAACACACCCATTATAAAGAAATCACATTAGGATTCTCTTTTTAAGCTTTTCCTTCAAACATTAGTGCTTAGGAAATCTGTTGGAGGCAGAAGCAGTCAAGGGTAGCCTAGGGTTAGGGTTAGGCTTAGGGTTAGGCTTAGGGTACGGCTTAGGGTACGGGTTTGGGGAGGGGTTCGGGTACGGTGTAGGGTATGGGTTAGGGTTAGGTTTAGGGTTAGTGTTAGGGTTAGGGCTCGGTTTAGGGTACGGGTTAGGATTAGGGTACGTGTTAGGGTTAGGGTAGGGGTTAGGGTTAGGGTACGCGTTAGGGTTAGGGTAGTTATTAAACCTATCCCACTCTCTAGATACCCCTTAGCACGTAAAGGAATATTATTTGCGGGTCCAGCCATGGAGAAGAGTTTAGACACTAGGATAAAATAAGGAACACATACATTATAAAGAAATCACATTAGGATTCTCTTTTTAAGCTGTTCCTTCAAACACTAGTGCTTAGGAAATCTATTGGAGGCAGAAGCAGTCAAGGGTAGCCTAGGGTTAGGGTTAGGCTTAGGGTTAGGGTTAGGGTTAGGCTTAGGGTAGGGGTTCGGGGAGGGGTTCGGGTACAGCGTAGGGTATGGGTTAGGGTTAGGGTTAGGGTTCGTGTTAGGGTTAGGGCTCGGTTTAGGGTACGGGTTAGGATTAGGGTACGTGTTAGGGTTAGGGTAGGGGTTAGGGTTAGGGTACGCATTAGGGTTAGGGTAGTTGGTAAACCTATCCCACTCTCTAGATACCCCTTAGCACGTAAAGGAATATTATTTGCGGGTCCAGCCATGGAGAAGAGTTTAGACACTAGGATAAGATAAGGAACACACCCATTATAAAGAAATCACATTAGGATTCTCTTTTTAAGCTGTTCCTTCAAACACTAGTGCTTAGGAAATCTATTGGAGGCAGAAGCAGTCAAGGGTAGCCTAGGGTTAGGGTTAGGCTTAGGGTTAGGGTTAGGGTACGGCTTAGGGTACGGGTTCGGGGAGGGGTTCGGGTACGGCGTAGGGTATGGGTTAGGGTTAGGGTTAGGGTTTGAGTTAGGGTTAGGGCTCGGTTTTGTGTACGGGTTAGGATTAGGGTACGTTTTAGGGTTAGGGTAGGGGTTAGGGTTAGGGTACGCGTTAGGGTTAGGGTAGTTATTAAACCTATCCCACTCTCTAGATACCCCTTAGCATGTAAAGGAATATTATTTGGGGGTCCAGCCATGGAGAAGAGTTTAGACACTAGGATAAGATAAGGAACACACCCATTATAAAGAAATCACATTAGGATTCTCTTTTTAAGCTGTTCCTTCAAACACTAGTGCTTAGGAAATCTATTGGAGGCAGAAGCAGTCAAGGGTAGCCTAGGGTTAGGGTTAGGCTTAGGGTTAGGCTTAGGGTACGGCTTAGGCTACGGGTTCGGGGAGGGGTTCGGGTACGGCGTAGGGTATGGGTTAGGGTTAGGGTTAGGGTTAGTGTTAGGGTTAGGGCTCGGTTTAGGGTACGGGTTAGGATTAGGGTACGTGTTAGGGTTAGGGTAGGGGTTAGGGTTAGGGTACGCGTTAGGGTTAGGGTAGTTATTAAACCTATCCCACTCTCTAGATACCCCTTAGCACGTAAAGGAATATTATTTGCGGGTCCAGCCATGGAGAAGAGTTTAGACACTAGGATAAAATAAGGAACACATACATTATAAAGAAATCACATTAGGATTCTCTTTTTAAGCTGTTCCTTCAAACACTAGTGCTTAGGAAATCTATTGGAGGCAGAAGCAGTCAAGGGTAGCCTAGGGTTAGGGTTAGGCTTAGGGTTAGGGTTAGGGTTAGGCTTAGGGTAGGGGTTCGGGGAGGGGTTCGGGTACGGCGTAGGGTATGGGTTAGGGTTAGGGTTAGGGTTCGTGTTAGGGTTAGGGCTCGGTTTAGGGTACAGGTTAGGATTAGGGTACGTGTTAGGGTTAGGGTAGGGGTTAGGGTTAGGGTACGCATTAGGGTTAGGGTAGTTGGTAAACCTATCCCACTCTCTAGATACCCCTTAGCACGTAAAGGAATATTATTTGCGGGTCCAGCCATGGAGAAGAGTTTAGACACTAGGATAAGATAAGGAACACACCCATTATAAAGAAATCACATTAGGATTCTCTTTTTAAGCTGTTCCTTCAAACACTAGTGCTTAGGAAATCTATTGGAGGCAGAAGCAGTCAAGGGTAGCCTAGGGTTAGGGTTAGGCTTAGGGTTAGGGTTAGGGTACGGCTTAGGGTACGGGTTCGGGGAGGGGTTCGGGTACGGCGTAGGGTATGGGTTAGGGTTAGGGTTAGGGTTTGAGTTAGGGTTAGGGCTCGGTTTTGTGTACGGGTTAGGATTAGGGTACGTTTTAGGGTTAGGGTAGGGGTTAGGGTTAGGGTACGCGTTAGGGTTAGGGTAGTTATTAAACCTATCCCACTCTCTAGATACCCCTTAGCATGTAAAGGAATATTATTTGGGGGTCCAGCCATGGAGAAGAGTTTAGACACTAGGATAAGATAAGGAACACACCCATTATAAAGAAATCACATTAGGATTCTCTTTTTAAGCTGTTCCTTCAAACACTAGTGCTTAGGAAATCTATTGGAGGCAGAAGCAGTCAAGGGTAGCCTAGGGTTAGGGTTAGGCTTAGGGTTAGGCTTAGGGTACGGCTTAGGGTACGGGTTCGGGGAGGGGTTCGGGTACGGCGTAGGGTATGGTTTAGGGTTAGGGTTAGGGTTAGTGTTAGGGTTAGGGCTCGGTTTAGGGTACGGGTTAGGATTAGTGTACGGGTTAGGGTTAGGGTAGGGGTTAGGGTTAGGGTACGCGTTAGGGTTAGGGTAGTTATTAAACCTATCCCACTCTCTAGATACCCCTTAGCACGTAAAGGAATATTATTTGGGGGTCCAGCCATGGAGAAGAGTTTAGACACTAGGATAAGATAAGGAACACACCCATTATAAAGAAATCACATTAGGATTCTCTTTTTAAGCTGTTCCTTCAAACACTAGTGCTTAGGAAATCTATTGGAGGCAGAAGCAGTCAAGGGTAGCCTAGGGTTAGGGTTAGGCTTAGGGTTAGGCTTAGGGTACGGCTTAGGGTACGGTTTCGGGGAGGGGTTCGGGTACGGTGTAGGGTATGGGTTAGGGTTAGGGTTAGGGTTAGTGTTAGGGTTAGGGCTCAGTTTAGGGTACGGGTTAGGATTAGGGTACGTGTTAGGGTTAGGGTAGGGGTTAGGGTTAGGGTACGCGTTAGGGTTAGGGTAGTTATTAAACCTATCCCACTCTCTAGATACCCCTTAGCACGTAAAGGAATATTATTTGGGGGTCCAGCCATGGAGAAGAGTTTAGACAGTAGGATAAGATAAGGAACACACCCATCATAAAGAAATCACATTAGGATTCTGTTTTTAAGCCGTTCCTTAAAACACTAGTGCTTAGGAAATCTATTGGAGGCAGAAGCAGTCAAGGGTAGCCTAGGGTTAGGGTTAGGCTTAGGGTTAGGCTTAGGGTACGGCTTAGGGTACGGGTTCGGGGAGGGGTTCGGGTACGGCGTAGGGTATGGGTTAGGGTTAGGGTTAGGGTTAGTGTTAGGGTTAGGGCTCGGTTCAGGGTACGGGTTAGGATTAGGGTACGTGTTAGGGTTAGGGTAGGGGTTAGGGTTAGGGTACGTGTTAGGGTTAGGGTAGTTATTAAACCTATCCCACTCTCTAGATACCCCTTAGCACGTAAAGGAATATTATTTGGGGGTCCAGCCATGGAGAAGAGTTTAGACACTAGGATAAGATAAGGAACACACCCATTATAAAGAAATCACATTAGGATTCTCTTTTTAAGCTGTTCCTTCAAACACTAGTGCTTAGGAAATCTATTGGAGGCAGAAGCAGTCAAGGGTAGCCTAGGGTTAGGGTTAGGCTTAGGGTTAGGCTTAGGGTACGGCTTAGGATACGGGTTCGGGGAGGGGTTCGGGTACGGCGTAGGGTATGGGTTAGGGTTAGGGTTAGGGTTAGTGTTAGGGTTAGGGCTCGGTTTAGGGTACGGGTTAGGATTAGGGTACGTGTTAGGGTTAGGGTAGGGGTTAGGGTTAGGGTACGCGTTAGGGTTAGGGTAGTTATTAAACCTATCCCACTCTCTAGATACCCCTTAGCACGTAAAGTAATATTATTTGGGGGTCCAGCCATGGAGAAGAGTTTAGACACTAGGATAAGATAAGGAACACACCCATTATAAAGAAATCACATTAGGATTCTCTTTTTAAGCTGTTCCTTCAAACACTAGTGCTTAGGAAATCTGTTGGAGGCAGAAGCAGTCAAGGGTAGCCTAGGGTTAGGGTTAGGCTTAGGGTACGGCTTAGGGTACGGGTTTGGGGAGGGGTTCGTGTACGGTGTAGGGTATGGGTCAGGGTTAGGTTTAGGGTTAGTGTTAGGGTTAGGGCTCGGTTTAGGGTACGGGTTAGGATTAGGGTACGTGTTAGGGTTAGGGTAGGGGTTAGGGTTAGGGTACGCGTTAGGGTTAGGGTAGTTATTAAACCTATCCCACTCTCTAGATACCCCTTAGCACGTAAAGGAATATTATTTGCGGGTCCAGCAATGGAGAAGAGTTTAGACACTAGGATAAAATAAGGAACACATACATTATAAAGAAATCACATTAGGATTCTCTTTTTAAGCTGTTCCTTAAAACACTAGTGCTTAGGAAATCTATTGGAGGCAGAAGCAGTCACGGGTAGCCTAGGGTTAGGGTTAGGCTTAGGTTTAGGGTTAGGGTACGGCTTAGGGTAGGGGTTCGGGGAGGGGTTCGGGTACGGCGTAGGGTATGGGTTAGGGTTAGGGTTAGGGTTCGTGTTAGGGTTAGGGCTCGGTTTAGGGTACGGGTTAGGATTAGGGTACGTGTTAGGGTTAGGGTAGGGGTTAGGGTTAGGGTACGCATTAGGGTTAGGGTAGTTATTAAACCTATCCCACTCTCTAGATACCCCTTAGCACGTAAAGGAATATTATTTGGGGGTCCAGCCATGGAGAAGAGTTTAGACACTAGGATAAGATAAGGAACACACCCATTATAAAGAAATCACATTAGGATTCTCTTTTTAAGCTGTTCCTTCAAACACTAGTGCTTAGGAAATCTATTGGAGGCAGAAGCAGTCAAGGGTAGCCTAGGGTTAGGGTTAGGCTTAGGGTTAGGCTTAGGGTACGGCTTAGGGTACGGGTTCGGGGAGGGGTTCGGGTACGGCGTAGGGTATGGGTTAGGGTTAGGGTTTGAGTTAGGGTTAGGGCTCGGTTTAGTGTACGGGTTAGGATTAGGGTACGTTTTAGGGTTAGGGTAGGGGTTAGGGTTAGGGTACGCGTTAGGGTTAGGGTAGTTATTAAACCTATCCCACTCTCTAGATACCCCTTAGCACGTAAAGGAATATTATTTGTGGGTCCAGCCATGGAGAAGAGTTTAGACACTAGGATAAGATAAGGAACACACCCATTATAAAGAAATCACATTAGGATTCTCTTTTTAAGCTTTTCCTTCAAACATTAGTGCTTAGGAAATCTGTTGGAGGCAGAAGCAGTCAAGGGTAGCCTAGGGTTAGGGTTAGGCTTAGGGTTAGGCTTAGGGTACGGCTTAGGGTACGGGTTTGGGGAGGGGTTCGGGTACGGTGTAGGGTATGGGTTAGGGTTAGGTTTAGGGTTAGTGTTAGGGTTAGGGCTCGGTTTAGGGTACGGGTTAGGATTAGGGTACGTGTTAGGGTTAGGGTAGGGGTTAGGGTTAGGGTACGCGTTAGGGTTAGGGTAGTTATTAAACCTATCCCACTCTCTAGATACCCCTTAGCACGTAAAGGAATATTATTTGCGGGTCCAGCCATGGAGAAGAGTTTAGACACTAGGATAAAATAAGGAACACATACATTATAAAGAAATCACATTAGGATTCTCTTTTTAAGCTGTTCCTTCAAACACTAGTGCTTAGGAAATCTATTGGAGGCAGAAGCAGTCAAGGGTAGCCTAGGGTTAGGGTTAGGCTTAGGGTTAGGGTTAGGGTTAGGCTTAGGGTAGGGGTTCGGGGAGGGGTTCGGGTACGGCGTAGGGTATGGGTTAGGGTTAGGGTTAGGGTTCGTGTTAGGGTTAGGGCTCGGTTTAGGGTACAGGTTAGGATTAGGGTACGTGTTAGGGTTAGGGTAGGGGTTAGGGTTAGGGTACGCATTAGGGTTAGGGTAGTTGGTAAACCTATCCCACTCTCTAGATACCCCTTAGCACGTAAAGGAATATTATTTGCGGGTCCAGCCATGGAGAAGAGTTTAGACACTAGGATAAGATAAGGAACACACCCATTATAAAGAAATCACATTAGGATTCTCTTTTTAAGCTGTTCCTTCAAACACTAGTGCTTAGGAAATCTATTGGAGGCAGAAGCAGTCAAGGGTAGCCTAGGGTTAGGGTTAGGCTTAGGGTTAGGGTTAGGGTACGGCTTAGGGTACGGGTTCGGGGAGGGGTTCGGGTACGGCGTAGGGTATGGGTTAGGGTTAGGGTTAGGGTTTGAGTTAGGGTTAGGGCTCGGTTTGTGTACGGGTTAGGATTAGGGTACGTTTTAGGGTTAGGGTAGGGGTTAGGGTTAGGGTACGCGTTAGGGTTAGGGTAGTTATTAAACCTATCCCACTCTCTAGATACCCCTTAGCATGTAAAGGAATATTATTTGGGGGTCCAGCCATGGAGAAGAGTTTAGACACTAGGATAAGATAAGGAACACACCCATTATAAAGAAATCACATTAGGATTCTCTTTTTAAGCTGTTCCTTCAAACACTAGTGCTTAGGAAATCTATTGGAGGCAGAAGCAGTCAAGGGTAGCCTAGGGTTAGGGTTAGGCTTAGGGTTAGGCTTAGGGTACGGCTTAGGGTACGGGTTCGGGGAGGGGTTCGGGTACGGCGTAGGGTATGGTTTAGGGTTAGGGTTAGGGTTAGTGTTAGGGTTAGGGCTCGGTTTAGGGTACGGGTTAGGATTAGTGTACGGGTTAGGGTTAGGGTAGGGGTTAGGGTTAGGGTACGCGTTAGGGTTAGGGTAGTTATTAAACCTATCCCACTCTCTAGATACCCCTTAGCACGTAAAGGAATATTATTTGGGGGTCCAGCCATGGAGAAGAGTTTAGACACTAGGATAAGATAAGGAACACACCCATTATAAAGAAATCACATTAGGATTCTCTTTTTAAGCTGTTCCTTCAAACACTAGTGCTTAGGAAATCTATTGGAGGCAGAAGCAGTCAAGGGTAGCCTAGGGTTAGGGTTAGGCTTAGGGTTAGGCTTAGGGTACGGCTTAGGGTACGGTTTCGGGGAGGGGTTCGGGTACGGTGTAGGGTATGGGTTAGGGTTAGGGTTAGGGTTAGTGTTAGGGTTAGGGCTCAGTTTAGGGTACGGGTTAGGATTAGGGTACGTGTTAGGGTTAGGGTAGGGGTTAGGGTTAGGGTACGCGTTAGGGTTAGGGTAGTTATTAAACCTATCCCACTCTCTAGATACCCCTTAGCACGTAAAGGAATATTATTTGGGGGTCCAGCCATGGAGAAGAGTTTAGACAGTAGGATAAGATAAGGAACACACCCATCATAAAGAAATCACATTAGGATTCTGTTTTTAAGCCGTTCCTTAAAACACTAGTGCTTAGGAAATCTATTGGAGGCAGAAGCAGTCAAGGGTAGCCTAGGGTTAGGGTTAGGCTTAGGGTTAGGCTTAGGGTACGGCTTAGGGTACGGGTTCGGGGAGGGGTTCGGGTACGGCGTAGGGTATGGGTTAGGGTTAGGGTTAGGGTTAGTGTTAGGGTTAGGGCTCGGTTCAGGGTACGGGTTAGGATTAGGGTACGTGTTAGGGTTAGGGTAGGGGTTAGGGTTAGGGTACGTGTTAGGGTTAGGGTAGTTATTAAACCTATCCCACTCTCTAGATACCCCTTAGCACGTAAAGGAATATTATTTGGGGGTCCAGCCATGGAGAAGAGTTTAGACACTAGGATAAGATAAGGAACACACCCATTATAAAGAAATCACATTAGGATTCTCTTTTTAAGCTGTTCCTTCAAACACTAGTGCTTAGGAAATCTATTGGAGGCAGAAGCAGTCAAGGGTAGCCTAGGGTTAGGGTTAGGCTTAGGGTTAGGCTTAGGGTACGGCTTAGGATACGGGTTCGGGGAGGGGTTCGGGTACGGCGTAGGGTATGGGTTAGGGTTAGGGTTAGGGTTAGTGTTAGGGTTAGGGCTCGGTTTAGGGTACGGGTTAGGATTAGGGTACGTGTTAGGGTTAGGGTAGGGGTTAGGGTTAGGGTACGCGTTAGGGTTAGGGTAGTTATTAAACCTATCCCACTCTCTAGATACCCCTTAGCACGTAAAGTAATATTATTTGGGGGTCCAGCCATGGAGAAGAGTTTAGACACTAGGATAAGATAAGGAACACACCCATTATAAAGAAATCACATTAGGATTCTCTTTTTAAGCTGTTCCTTCAAACACTAGTGCTTAGGAAATCTGTTGGAGGCAGAAGCAGTCAAGGGTAGCCTAGGGTTAGGGTTAGGCTTAGGGTACGGCTTAGGGTACGGGTTTGGGGAGGGGTTCGTGTACGGTGTAGGGTATGGGTCAGGGTTAGGTTTAGGGTTAGTGTTAGGGTTAGGGCTCGGTTTAGGGTACGGGTTAGGATTAGGGTACGTGTTAGGGTTAGGGTAGGGGTTAGGGTTAGGGTACGCGTTAGGGTTAGGGTAGTTATTAAACCTATCCCACTCTCTAGATACCCCTTAGCACGTAAAGGAATATTATTTGCGGGTCCAGCAATGGAGAAGAGTTTAGACACTAGGATAAAATAAGGAACACATACATTATAAAGAAATCACATTAGGATTCTCTTTTTAAGCTGTTCCTTAAAACACTAGTGCTTAGGAAATCTATTGGAGGCAGAAGCAGTCACGGGTAGCCTAGGGTTAGGGTTAGGCTTAGGTTTAGGGTTAGGGTACGGCTTAGGGTAGGGGTTCGGGGAGGGGTTCGGGTACGGCGTAGGGTATGGGTTAGGGTTAGGGTTAGGGTTCGTGTTAGGGTTAGGGCTCGGTTTAGGGTACGGGTTAGGATTAGGGTACGTGTTAGGGTTAGGGTAGGGGTTAGGGTTAGGGTACGCATTAGGGTTAGGGTAGTTATTAAACCTATCCCACTCTCTAGATACCCCTTAGCACGTAAAGGAATATTATTTGGGGGTCCAGCCATGGAGAAGAGTTTAGACACTAGGATAAGATAAGGAACACACCCATTATAAAGAAATCACATTAGGATTCTCTTTTTAAGCTGTTCCTTCAAACACTAGTGCTTAGGAAATCTATTGGAGGCAGAAGCAGTCAAGGGTAGCCTAGGGTTAGGGTTAGGCTTAGGGTTAGGCTTAGGGTACGGCTTAGGGTACGGGTTCGGGGAGGGGTTCGGGTACGGCGTAGGGTATGGGTTAGGGTTAGGGTTTGAGTTAGGGTTAGGGCTCGGTTTAGTGTACGGGTTAGGATTAGGGTACGTTTTAGGGTTAGGGTAGGGGTTAGGGTTAGGGTACGCGTTAGGGTTAGGGTAGTTATTAAACCTATCCCACTCTCTAGATACCCCTTAGCACGTAAAGGAATATTATTTGTGGGTCCAGCCATGGAGAAGAGTTTAGACACTAGGATAAGATAAGGAACACACCCATTATAAAGAAATCACATTAGGATTCTCTTTTTAAGCTGTTCCTTCAAACACTAGTGCTTAGGAAATCTACTGGAGGCAGAAGCAGTCAAGGGTAGCCTAGGGTTAGGGTTAGGCTTAGGGTTAGGATTAGGGTACGGCTTAGGGTACGGGGTTCGGGGAGGGGTTCGGGTACGGCGTAGGGTATGGGTTAGGGTTAGGGTTAGGGTTAGTGTTAGGGTTAGGGCTCGGTTCAGGGTACGGGTTAGGATTAGGGTACGTGTTAGGGTTAGGGTAGGGGTTAGGGTTAGGGTACGTGTTAGGGTTAGGGTAGTTAGTAAACCTATCCCACTCTCTAGATACCCCTTAGCACGTAAAGGAATATTATTTGGGGGTCCAGCCATGGAGAAGAGTTTAGACACTAGGATAAGATAAGGAACACACCCAGTATAAAGAAATCACATTAGGATTCTCTTTTTAAGCTGTTTCTTCAAACACTAGTGCTTAGGAAATCTATTGGAGGCAGAAGCAGTCAAGGGTAGCCTAGGGTTAGGGTTAGGCTTAGGTTAGGTAGGCTTAGTGTACGGCTTAGGGTACGGGTTCGGGTACGGCGTAGGGTATGGGTTAGGGTTAGGGTTAGGGTTAGTGTTAGGGTTAGGGCTCGGTTTAGGGTACGGGTTAGGATTAGGGTACGTGTTAGGGTTAGGGTAGGGGTTAGGGTTAGGGTACGCGTTAGGGTTAGGGTAGTTATTAAACCTATCCCACTCTCTAGATACCCCTTAGCACGTAAAGGAATATTATTTGGGGGTCCAGCCATGGAGAAGAGTTTAGACACTAGGATAAGATAAGGAACACACCCATTATAAAGAAATCACATTAGGATTCTCTTTTTAAGCTTTTCCTTCAAACATTAGTGCTTAGGAAATCTGTTGGAGGCAGAAGCAGTCAAGGGTAGCCTAGGGTTAGGGTTAGGCTTAGGGTTAGGCTTAGGGTACGGCTTAGGGTACGGGTTTGGGGAGGGGTTCGGGTACGGTGTAGGGTATGGGTTAGGGTTAGGTTTAGGGTTAGTGTTAGGGTTAGGGCTCGGTTTAGGGTACGGGTTAGGATTAGGGTACGTGTTAGGGTTAGGGTAGGGGTTAGGGTTAGGGTACGCGTTAGGGTTAGGGTAATTATTAAACCTATCCCACTCTCTAGATACCCCTTAGCACGTAAAGGAATATTATTTGCGGGTCCAGCCATGGAGAAGAGTTTAGACACTAGGATAAAATAAGGAACACATACATTATAAAGAAATCACATTAGGATTCTCTTTTTAAGCTGTTCCTTCAAACACTAGTGCTTAGGAAATCTATTGGAGGCAGAAGCAGTCAAGGGTAGCCTAGGGTTAGGGTTAGGCTTAGGGTTAGGGTTAGGGTTAGGCTTAGGGTAGGGGTTCGGGGAGGGGTTCGGGTACGGCGTAGGGTATGGGTTAGGGTTAGGGTTAGGGTTCGTGTTAGGGTTAGGGCTCGGTTTAGGGTACGGGTTAGGATTAGGGTACGTGTTAGGGTTAGGGTAGGGGTTAGGGTTAGGGTACGCATTAGGGTTAGGGTAGTTGGTAAACCTATCCCACTCTCTAGATACCCCTTAGCACGTAAAGGAATATTATTTGCGGGTCCAGCCATGGAGAAGAGTTTAGACACTAGGATAAGATAAGGAACACACCCATTATAAAGAAATCACATTAGGATTCTCTTTTTAAGCTGTTCCTTCAAACACTAGTGCTTAGGAAATCTATTGGAGGCAGAAGCAGTCAAGGGTAGCCTAGGGTTAGGGTTAGGCTTAGGGTTAGGGTTAGGGTACGGCTTAGGGTACGGGTTCGGGGAGGGGTTCGGGTACGGCGTAGGGTATGGGTTAGGGTTAGGGTTAGGGTTTGAGTTAGGGTTAGGGCTCGGTTTTGTGTACGGGTTAGGATTAGGGTACGTTTTAGGGTTAGGGTAGGGGTTAGGGTTAGGGTACGCGTTAGGGTTAGGGTAGTTATTAAACCTATCCCACTCTCTAGATACCCCTTAGCATGTAAAGGAATATTATTTGGGGGTCCAGCCATGGAGAAGAGTTTAGACACTAGGATAAGATAAGGAACACACCCATTATAAAGAAATCACATTAGGATTCTCTTTTTAAGCTGTTCCTTCAAACTCTAGTGCTTAGGAAATCTATTGGAGGCAGAAGCAGTCAAGGGTAGCCTAGGGTTAGGGTTAGGCTTAGGGTTAGGCTTAGGGTACGGCTTAGGGTACGGGTTTGGGGAGGGGTTCGGGTACGGTGTAGGGTATGGGTTAGGGTTAGGTTTAGGGTTAGTGTTAGGGTTAGGGCTCGGTTTAGGGTACGGGTTAGGATTAGGGTACGTGTTAGGGTTAGGGTAGGGGTTAGGGTTAGGGTACGCGTTAGGGTTAGGGTAGTTATTAAACCTATCCCACTCTCTAGATACCCCTTAGCACGTAAAGGAATATTATTTGCGGGTCCAGCCATGGAGAAGAGTTTAGACACTAGGATAAAATAAGGAACACATACATTATAAAGAAATCACATTAGGATTCTCTTTTTAAGCTGTTCCTTCAAACACTAGTGCTTAGGAAATCTATTGGAGGCAGAAGCAGTCAAGGGTAGCCTAGGGTTAGGGTTAGGCTTAGGGTTAGGGTTAGGGTTAGGCTTAGGGTAGGGGTTCGGGGAGGGGTTCGGGTACGGCGTAGGGTATGGGTTAGGGTTAGGGGTTAGGGTTCGTGTTAGGGTTAGGGCTCGGTTTAGGGTACGGGTTAGGATTAGGGTACGTGTTAGGGTTAGGGTAGGGGTTAGGGTTAGGGTACGCATTAGGGTTAGGGTAGTTGGTAAACCTATCCCACTCTCTAGATACCCCTTAGCACGTAAAGGAATATTATTTGCGGGTCCAGCCATGGAGAAGAGTTTAGACACTAGGATAAGATAAGGAACACACCCATTATAAAGAAATCACATTAGGATTCTCTTTTTAAGCTGTTCCTTCAAACACTAGTGCTTAGGAAATCTATTGGAGGCAGAAGCAGTCAAGGGTAGCCTAGGGTTAGGGTTAGGCTTAGGGTTAGGGTTAGGGTACGGCTTAGGGTACGGGTTCGGGGAGGGGTTCGGGTACGGCGTAGGGTATGGGTTAGGGTTAGGGTTAGGGTTTGAGTTAGGGTTAGGGCTCGGTTTTGTGTACGGGTTAGGATTAGGGTACGTTTTAGGGTTAGGGTAGGGGTTAGGGTTAGGGTACGCGTTAGGGTTAGGGTAGTTATTAAACCTATCCCACTCTCTAGATACCCCTTAGCATGTAAAGGAATATTATTTGGGGGTCCAGCCATGGAGAAGAGTTTAGACACTAGGATAAGATAAGGAACACACCCATTATAAAGAAATCACATTAGGATTCTCTTTTTAAGCTGTTCCTTCAAACACTAGTGCTTAGGAAATCTATTGGAGGCAGAAGCAGTCAAGGGTAGCCTAGGGTTAGGGTTAGGCTTAGGGTTAGGCTTAGGGTACGGCTTAGGCTACGGGTTCGGGGAGGGGGTTCGGGTACGGCGTAGGGTATGGGTTAGGGTTAGGGTTAGGGTTAGTGTTAGGGTTAGGGCTCGGTTTAGGGTACGGGTTAGGATTAGGGTACGTGTTAGGGTTAGGGTAGGGGTTAGGGTTAGGGTACGCGTTAGGGTTAGGGTAGTTATTAAACCTATTCCACTCTCTAGATACCCCTTAGCACGTAAAGGAATATTATTGGGGGTCCAGCCATGGAGAAGAGTTTAGACACTAGGATAAGATAAGGAACACACCCATTATAAAGAAATCACATTAGGATTCTCTTTTTAAGCTTTTCCTTCAAACATTAGTGCTTAGGAAATCTGTTGGAGGCAGAAGCAATCAAGGGTAGCCTAGGGTTAGGGTTAGGCTTAGGGTTAGGCTTAGGGTACGGCTTAGGGTACGGGTTTGGGGAGGGGTTCGGGTACGGTGTAGGGTATGGGTTAGGGTTAGGTTTAGGGTTAGTGTTAGGGTTAGGGCTCGGTTTAGGGTACGGGTTAGGATTAGGGTACGTGTTAGGGTTAGGGTAGGGGTTAGGGTTAGGGTACGCGTTAGGGTTAGGGTAGTTATTAAACCTATCCCACTCTCTAGATACCCCTTAGCACGTAAAGGAATATTATTTGCGGGTCCAGCCATGGAGAAGAGTTTAGACACTAGGATAAAATAAGGAACACATACATTATAAAGAAATCACATTAGGATTCTCTTTTTAAGCTGTTCCTTCAAACACTAGTGCTTAGGAAATCTATTGGAGGCAGAAGCAGTCAAGGGTAGCCTAGGGTTAGGGTTAGGCTTAGGGTTAGGGTTAGGGTTAGGCTTAGGGTAGGGGGTTCGGGAGGGGTTCGGGTACGGCGTAGGGTATGGGTTAGGGTTAGGGTTAGGGTTCGTGTTAGGGTTAGGGCTCGGCTTAGGGTACGGGTTAGGATTAGGGTACGTGTTAGGGTTAGGGTAGGGGTTAGGGTTAGGGTACGCATTAGGGTTAGGGTAGTTGGTAAACCTATCCCACTCTCTAGATACCCCTTAGCACGTAAAGGAATATTATTTGCGGGTCCAGCCATGGAGAAGAGTTTAGACACTAGGATAAGATAAGGAACACACCCATTATAAAGAAATCACATTAGGATTCTCTTTTTAAGCTGTTCCTTCAAACACTAGTGCTTAGGAAATCTATTGGAGGCAGAAGCAGTCAAGGGTAGCCTAGGGTTAGGGTTAGGCTTAGGGTTAGGGTTAGGGTACGGCTTAGGGTACGGTTCGGGGAGGGGTTCGGGTACGGCGTAGGGTATGGGTTAGGGTTAGGGTTAGGGTTTGAGTTAGGGTTAGGGCTCGGTTTTGTGTACGGGTTAGGATTAGGGTACGTTTTAGGGTTAGGGGTAGGGGTTAGGGTTAGGGTACGCGTTAGGGTTAGGGTAGTTATTAAACCTATCCACTCTCTAGATACCCCTTAGCATGTAAAGGAATATTATTTGGGGGTCCAGCCATGGAGAAGAGTTTAGACACTAGGATAAGATAAGGAACACACCCAGTATAAAGAAATCACATTAGGATTCTCTTTTTAAGCTGTTTCTTCAAACACTAGTGCTTAGGAAATCTATTGGAGGCAGAAGCAGTCAAGGGTAGCCTAGGGTTAGGGTTAGGCTTAGGGTTAGGCTTAGGGTACGGCTTAGGGTACGGGTTCGGGGGAGGGGTTCGGGTACGGCGTAGGGTATGGGTTAGGGTTAGGGTTAGGGTTAGTGTTAGGGTTAGGGCTCGGTTTAGGGTACGGGTTAGGATTAGGGTACGTGTTAGGGTTAGGGTAGGGGTTAGGGTTAGGGTACGCGTTAGGGTTAGGGTAGTTATTAAACCTATCCCACTCTCTAGATACCCCTTAGCACGTAAAGGAATATTATTTGGGGGTCCAGCCATGGAGAAGAGTTTAGACACTAGGATAAGATAAGGAACACACCCATTATAAAGAAATCACATTAGGATTCTCTTTTAAGCTTTTCCTTCAAACATTAGTGCTTAGGAAATCTGTTGGAGGCAGAAGCAGTCAAGGGTAGCCTAGGGTTAGGGTTAGGCTTAGGGTTAGGCTTAGGGTACGGCTTAGGGTACGGGTTTGGGGAGGGGGTTCGGGTACGGTGTAGGGTATGGGTTAGGGTTAGGTTTAGGGTTAGTGTTAGGGTTAGGGCTCGGTTTAGGGTACGGGTTAGGATTAGGGTACGTGTTAGGGTTAGGGTAGGGGTTAGGGTTAGGGTACGCGTTAGGGTTAGGGTAGTTATTAAACCTATCCCACTCTCTAGATACCCCTTAGCACGTAAAGGAATATTATTTGGGGGTCCAGCCATGGAGAAGAGTTTAGACACTAGGATAAAATAAGGAACACATACATTATAAAGAAATCACATTAGGATTCTCTTTTTAAGCTGTTCCTTCAAACACTAGTGCTTAGGAAATCTATTGGAGGCAGAAGCAGTCAAGGGTAGCCTAGGGTTAGGGTTAGGCTTAGGGTTAGGGGTTAGGGTTAGGCTTAGGGTAGGGGTTCGGGGAGGGGTTCGGGTACGGCGTAGGGTATGGGTTTAGGGTTAGGGTGTAGGGTTCGTGTTAGGGTTAGGGCTCGGTTTAGGGTACGGGTTAGGATTAGGGTACGTGTTAGGGTTAGGGTAGGGGTTAGGGTTAGGGTACGCATTAGGGTTAGGGTAGTTGGGTAAACCTATCCCACTCTCTAGATACCCCTTAGCACGTAAAGGAATATTATTTGCGGGTCCAGCCATGGAGAAGAGTTTAGACACTAGGATAAGATAAGGAACACACCCATTATAAAGAAATCACATTAGGATTCTCTTTTTAAGCTGTTCCTTCAAACACTAGTGCTTAGGAAATCTATTGGAGGCAGAAGCAGTCAAGGGTAGCCTAGGGTTAGGGTTAGGCTTAGGGTTAGGGTTAGGGTACGGCTTAGGGTACGGGTTCGGGGAGGGGTTCGGGTACGGCGTAGGGTTATGGGTTAGGGTTAGGGTTAGGGTTTGAGTTAGGGTTAGGGCTCGGTTTTGTGTACGGGTTAGGATTAGGGTACGTTTTAGGGTTAGGGTAGGGGTTAGGGTTAGGGTACGCGTTAGGGTTAGGGTAGTTATTAAACCTATCCCACTCTCTAGATACCCCTTAGCATGTAAAAGGAATATTATTTGGGGATCCAGCCATGGAGAAGATTTTAGACACTAGGATAAGATAAGGAACACACCCATTATAAAGAAATCACATTAGGATTCTCTCTTTTAAGCTGTTCCTTCAAACACTAGTGCTTAGGAAATCTATTGGAGGCAGAAGCAGTCAAGGGTAGCCTAGGGTTAGGGTTAGGCTTAGGGTTAGGCTTAGGGTTACGGCTTAGGCTACGGGTTCGGGGAGGGGTTCGGGTACGGCGTAGGGTATGGGTTAGGGTTAGGGTTAGGGTTAGTGTTAGGGTTAGGGCTCGGTTTAGGGTACGGGTTAGGATTAGGGTACGTGTTAGGGTTAGGGTAGGGTTAGGGTTAGGGTACGCGTTAGGGTTAGGGTAGTTATTAAACCTATCCCACTCTCTAGATACCCCTTAGCACGTAAAGGAATATTATTTGGGGGTCCAGCCATGGAGAAGAGTTTAGACACTAGGATAAGATAAGGAACACACCCATTATAAAGAAATCACATTAGGATTCTCTTTTTAAGCTTTTCCTTCAAACATTAGTGCTTAGGAAATCTGTTGGAGGCAGAAGCAGTCAAGGGTAGCCTAGGGTTAGGGTTAGGCTTAGGGTTAGGCTTAGGGTACGGCTTAGGGTACGGGTTTGGGGGAGGGGTTCGGGTACGGTGTAGGGTATGGGTTAGGGTTAGGTTTAGGGTTAGTGTTAGGGTTAGGGCTCGGTTTAGGGTACGGGTTAGGATTAGGGTACGTGTTAGGTTAGGGTAGGGGTTAGGGTTAGGGTACGCGTTAGGGTTAGGGTAGTTATTAAACCTATCCCACTCTCTAGATACCCCTTAGCACGTAAAGGAATATTATTTGCGGGTCCAGCCATGGAGAAGAGTTTAGACACTAGGATAAAATAAGGAACACATACATTATAAAGAAATCACATTAGGATTCTCTTTTTAAGCTGTTCCTTCAAACACTAGTGCTTAGGAAATCTATTGGAGGCAGAAGCAGTCAAGGGTAGCCTAGGGTTAGGGTTAGGCTTAGGGTTAGGGTTAGGGTTAGGCTTAGGGGTAGGGGTTCGGGGAGGGGTTCGGGTACGGCGTAGGGTATGGGTTAGGGTTAGGGTTAGGGTTCGTGTTAGGGTTAGGGCTCGGTTTAGGGTACGGGTTAGGATTAGGGTACGTGTTAGGGTTAGGGTAGGGGTTAGGGTTAGGGTACGCATTAGGGTTAGGGTAGTTGGTAAACCTATCCCACTCTCTAGATACCCCTTAGCACGTAAAGGAATATTATTTGCGGGTCCAGCCATGGAGAAGAGTTTAGACACTAGGATAAGATAAGGAACACACCCATTATAAAGAAATCACATTAGGATTCTA